>NW_028326240.1:2371686-2414865 GCF_027475165.1 Benincasa hispida
TATTGAGAGATCTACCATACAGAACTTATTTGACATTGTCCATATTTTTTAATGTGCTTCGAGCCTTAAAATCAATCTTGCTAAGAGTGAGCTCCTTCAGATTCATGTTTTTCTCTTTTTTTACTAGTTGTTGCATGTTTTTCTCTTTTTTTACTAGTTGTTGCATTCTTTTGGTTGCAAAAGAAGTTTCTGGCCTGCACCATATTTAGGGCTTCCTTTGGGTGGCAACTCTAAGTCTGTTTTTCTTTGGCGGCCCGTGATTGAGAGATTTTAGCATAAACTCCATAATTGGAAGTATGCTTATATATTGAAAGGGGGTCGTCATATGCTCATTCAAGCCACTCTTTCTAACCTTCCCAACTTATTATTTGTCTTCGTTTCAGGCTCCTTCCTCTGTTATTAGTTGCCTTGATAAGTTGGTTCGAGATTTCTTTTGGGAAGGTTTTCGAGGTGATGGTGGCTTGCATAACGTGAATTGGGTGGTTTCTCAGCGCTCTCAATTATTGGGTGGCTTTGGCATTGAAAAATTTTAAACATCGAAATTCTGCTCTTCCTGCAAAATGGACTTGGCAATTTTTATCTAAGCACGACGCTTTATGGAGGAAGCTCATTGTTGCTAAGTATTATTCCTCTTATTGTGTCTGGCCCTCTCCAATCTTTGGTGGTTCTTCCATAGCTCCTTGGAGGTACATTTGTCAATTTATCGATCTGATTGCCAATCGGATAAGACGTTGTATTGGTGATGGTTCTTCTACGTCTTTCTGGCACGACTCTTGGCTTAGTCGTGGTGTCCTTGCCAACACTTTATCCACGTCTCTTTCGTCTTGTGCAGCAACCTAAAGTTACTGTTGCTAATGCTTGGATCTCTTATACATCTGCTTGGAATTTGAACTTACGTCATAATCTTACTAAGTTGGAGATTGTTTAATGAGTTTCATTATCCCTTCATCTGGCATCCATTCGCTTGTGTTCCCCCCTGATACTTGGTTGTGGCCACTTGATCCTTCTATGGGTTTTACTATTAAATCTCTTATAGCTGATCTTGTGGGTGATCTGGATTCAGGTTTGACTGACCTTTATTCCGCAATTTGGAAAGATAGATATCCAAAGAAGATTAAAATCTTTCTTTGGGAACTTAGCTTGGGTGCCATCAATACTGTTGACCATTTGCAGCGTCGTATGTCTTATGTCTCTTTCTCCCTCTTGGTGCCATATGTGTCACAAGCATGTTGAGTCATTGGTTCATCTATTTTTCCTCTGTTCTTTGCTACCAGCTTTTGGGATCTTTTCTTGCCTGTTTTTTGTTGGTCTTTCCCTTGTCCTAATAATATTTCTGATGCTTTGGCCTCAATGTTAGTGGGTCATCCTTTTAGTAGTACTAAGAAGGTGATTTGGTTGGCCTTTATCCGTGCGTTCCTTTGGTGCATATGGGGTGAAAAGAACAGAAGACTTTTTAACGATACTTGTTCTTCTAGTGCTCGGTTTTTTTTAGTTTGTTTTGTCTATTGCTTTTTCTTGGTGTAAATTAAAACACCTTTTCACCCATTTCAGTTTATCATTTTTAGTCAATAATTGGTAATCCTTATTGTAATTTCTTTGCTTGGGAAAAACCCTTATACATATCAATTAATTGTTTCTTTTACCAAAAAAAAGAGTTTTGAGATTGATCCCAATTTAGTCCCTAAGGTTTCAATATGTTACAATTTTACCTTTAAAGTTTAAGTTTTATTTCAATTTCGTCTCTAGGTTTCAAGACTTACATTTTAAAGCTCGATTTTTCACTAAACACTCACTTTCAAACATTAATTAAAAAGAATTAAAGAAATTATAATTAATTGATTTTCACTATTTTTCCATCACTATTACAATTAATTTTAAAATTTTACTTCATAATTAATTTAAATTAATTAATAGACATTAACACCAAAGACTATAGTGCATACACTACTACAAAATAGAGGTTAAAACTTAAAAGTGTATATCTTGAAACCTAGGACCCAATTAAAACAAAACTCAAAATTTAAGGACTAAAAGTGATACTTTAAAATCTAAAGACTAAAATAGTAATCAAACTCAAAACGTAAGTATTAAAAGTGTAACATTTCGAAATCTAAGGACCAAACGAAAACTAGACCCAAGACTTAAAGACCAAAAAGATATTTTTTCCAAATAATAAACATATCTAAGCAACAATGGTAGAGCAGAGATATAGGTTTCACTCACAACGAAAGCCGAACGAATCAGCTCTTCAACATAATCAATTGTTGCTCCTTTTACAAAATCATATGAGATATTATCAACTACCAATTTAACTCCTTGCTTCTCACACACCCTGCAAACATGAAAGGAGAGAGAAGGGTAAAGTTTTAAAAAGTGAAACCAAAAATCATTGGCAATCTTTAGGTGAAAATCTTAAATAAGCAGCGAGTTTGAGCTAGTTTATAGACCTGTCATCTGGATTGGTTTTCTCATCCAAATTGAAAACATATTGAAATCCAGAACATCCCCCAGTTTCTACACTCAAACGAAGCATCTTTTCTTCCATAGGTTCTTGCAATTCCTTCATTCTCTGCAAGAAATGTCAAGGCTCAGCAGAAAGTAAATCAGGACCGGTCTTCGTAAGAACTTCATTATTCAACCCTTGCAAACACATGCAGCAGGAAAACCGTGGAAAAATGATAGTACGAATGCTGCAGAACTATCTTACTGATATATTCTTTTTATGAATAACATAAACTCATCAAGCAATTTAGCCCTTTGGTAACAGACAATACATCATACATCTGGTTATGAAGAGTTCATTCCTAAGTTTATAAGTCTCAGTTCCTTTCATCCATTCCAACTTTCAAGTAAAGTTTTTAAAAAATTAAGAATAAGACAATTACTGCAACTGGCACCATATTATTCTTAACATTTCTCCAGTTTTGGCATCATAACTTATGCCTCGTTTTAGGGCATCACATATGACAGCAAATGCCCAAATCTCAAATCCTCCACTCAAATTTTAAGCGCATAAAAGGCAATGGTTCATTGACATCCTAAAACCAAGAAATTATTGGCCCAAATAGTGCACAAAATGAGGATAACCCAGAAAATCAAGAACTAAAACAATGATGACAATGAAATAGATGAATAGTTTCTAATCCATATGGTACTTGCACAAAAAGGATTACATAAAATGTATGGGATACCCGAATGCAATTATCTGTCATGTGGATGGTATCAATGCCCACAGATGGAGTTATCAACGAAGAAGAGGTTTCTTGATGAGCTAAAACAGAAGAGCTAAGAAGCCTTTGGTTCTCTCGAATACGTGCTGCGAAGTATGGTGTTAGACGCTGAATTAGAAATCTGGGGACCATCTCTTTATTCACTCCTCTTGAAATTTGATTCTCATCTGCAGTAAAACCAAATGCTAAAGGCATTAACATGACTAATGAGGGCAATGCTTCTTCAAGGGTATCCGAGTCAATTAAAAGTTAAAACAAAAATGGAAATGCAAGATTTCAAACTGACCCAGATGAATTCGATCAACTATTGTGGCAGCGGTATTCAAACAAAACCCATGAATCCAGCAACTTTGCAGCATAAAACATGTTCTTGGAAAGCAATTTCTATTATAATTCAAATCAGCTCAAGAAGAGCTCTAACCATGAAATTCCAAATAATTTTAGCCTTTCCTCTAGACATCATACCCGCAAGGATTTGCAAAACTCAAGCATCCACTCGATTAGGGAGAAATTGATACCCCAAATTCATTCAAAAGGAAGATCCAACCCTCACACGGTTTAATAATGTTTTCCTAGCGAATTTTCCATCTCAAAGTAAAAAGTAATAATCCACAATGAGAGGTAAAAACGGAAATCACAACATTCACGAGAAAACCAAACCCAAACATTGTAAAATCTCAAGCAAAAGACTGAAGTATTGCACAAGACGGTAGTGTTGTGGATTTCTAACAATGGGTTCTATTTTAATGATCTACGGATTTTTGGAGATTTTGAGAGGGAGGGAAAGGAAAAATCTGAAGAGAGAGGCTTGCATTTGTACCAAGACTATGGAGATATATTATCGTTTTGAGTTTGGACAACCTTTTCTTTCCAAACACAAGATGCCAGATTAAAAATGGGTTTTTAAGAAAAATACACCCCTCTCACATGTCCTTTTACAGAAACAAGAAAACTAAAATGTAGATTGCACTTGATAAAAACCATTATCTAGAAACTGTTCGCAAATGGTTAAATTTGAATAGTTGAATTCTAGCCAATCATAGTCATGGCTGAATCAAGCATGATTTATATTGTGTTTTTTTTTTATAAATGAAGAAACAACCTTTAGTTGAGGGGGGAAAAAAGGGATCTAAAAAACAAGCCCACCAAAGAGGAGGATGCTAAAGAAAAGGCCTCCATAACTGTAAAATAAGACCTATTGGGTAATGTTAAAAATAGAAAATAGAGGATACTAGGTTTACGCGGAAAATCCTAGAACATGGAGAAAAAATAACAATAAAGAGTCTCTTTTATTATGTTTAACACACGTTGAAAGTTACAATAGAAGTCATATTTATAGGCTCTAGCAAGCCCTAAAATAGAAAAGGAAATAAACCTAGGGTAAAGTAAAATACTAAAATACTCTTAGGGCTATAAACTATCAACAAAGCCTCTTATTTCCAACACTCCCCCTCAAGTTGGGGCATAGATGTCAATTAGACCCAACTTGCTAACACATGAGTCAAAACTTTGCCTAAGTAACCCTTTGGTGAGAACATCAATAATTTGTTGATTAGATGGAATATACAGAATACAAATACTGTCATTGTTCAGTTTCTCTTTTATAGAGTGTCTATCAATCTCCACATGTTTAGTTCTATCATGTTGTACAAAATTATTGGCTATGCTTATAGCCGCTTTATTATCACAATAGAGTTTCATAGGTAGAACACTATCTTGGTGTAGATCAGACAGAACTTTCTTCAACCAGATTTCTTCACAGATTCCCAAATTCATAGCTCTCCATTCAGCTTCAGCACTATTTCTAGTAACAACACTTTGCTTCTTACTTCTCCAAGTAACTAGGTTACCCCACACAAAAGTACAAAATCCAGAGGTAGACTTTCTATCAATAACTGATCCTACCCAATCAGAGTCAGTATAAGTCTCAATGCATTTCCTGTCAGTTTTTCTGAACATCAGACCTTTACCTGGTGAGCTTTTCAAATATCTCAGAATTTGACTCACAGCTTCCATATGTTCTTCGTAGGGTACCTACATAAACTTACTAACAACACTGACAGCATAGGAAATATTTGTCTAGTGTGAGATAAGTAAATCAGTTTTCCCAATAGACGTTGATACCTCTCTTTATCAACAGGAACTTTGTCAACAGAATCTCCTAGATTCACATTGAATTCAATAGGAGTGTCAGCAGATCTACATCCAGTCATACCTATTTCTTTTAACAAGTCAAGAGTGTATTTCCGTTGTGAGACAGAGATCCCTTTCCTTGATCTTGCCACCTCCATTCCAAGGAAATACTTTAGATTCCCTAGATCTTTGATATCAAACTCATTGGTCATTTTCTTTTCCAGCCTAGTAATCTCAACACCATCATCTCCTGACAAAACAATATCATCAATATACACAATTAGAACAACAATTTTCCCAAATACTGGCCTTTTTGTAAACATTGTATGATCAGAGTGTCCCTGAGTGAAACCTTGGGACTTAACAAAGGTAGTAAACCTGTCGAACCACGCTCTCGAGGATTGTTAAACCATACAAAGACTTTTTGAGTTTACAAACCTGATGATCAAACTGAGCTTCAAAACCTGAAGGGCTCATATACACTCTTCTGATTCACCATTCAGAAATGCATTTTTCACATCAAGTTAATGGAGAGGCCAGTCTTTATTAACTGCAACAGAAAGAAGGGCTCGGACCGTGTTTAACTTCGCTACAGGGGAGAAAGTCTCAGAATAATTTATCCCATAAGTTTGAGTAAACCCTTTTGCTACAAGTCTGGCCTTGTACCTGTCTATAGTTCCATCTGATTTATACTTCAGAGTGAACACCCACTTGCACCCAACTGTTTTATGCTCTTTGGGAAGAGCAACAAGGCCCCACGTGTTATTCTTTTCGAGAGCTCTCATTTCTTCCATGACGCCAATCTTCCACTCAAGAATTTCCATAGCCATATGGTATTGTTACTATATCAAGGCTGGCAGTGAACGCCCTGAACCTAAAAGACAGATTACTGTAAGACATACAGCTATACATGGGGTACTTGGTGCAGGATTTGGTACCCTTTCTCAATGCAATGGGCATGTCAAGAAAGATATCATAATCCTCTGGTTTGCCTAATTCCTCATCTGTAATGGAATTTTGATTACATTTTCCAGCCTGATGAAAAATCTCACTCTCTTGTGTTTCTGTTGAAGTCTCATCACTACTTGCAACTCTGTTATTCTTTGGAACTAGCATATCATTCCTATCATATTCAGTCAAATCAACAATATCATCCTCAACACACAAGTTAGTATTATTAGGGCCAGTAGTACCTTGAGATTGCATTGGTTCATATTCATGGACTGAAGCTGACGAAGCAATAGGGGACACCATTTCCTTTCTGAGATTCTTCGTATGGTAGGTTATCCAAGGGATTTGTTTAGTGGGTAGAATGGTGTCATGGGTACTCCAGATGGGTTCAGGAAGGAGTTCAGGAAGGTCAGTGGGGACTGAAGATGTGGACCAGCTAGTCTCTTCACTAGTACTCTCCCCCTGAAGATGACTAACGGGAAAGAAAGGTTTATCCTCAAGGAACATTACATCCATGGAGATGAAGTATTTTCGGGAAGAAGGATGGAAGCATTTATAACCTCATTGGTGAAGGGGATACCCGAAAAGCACATTTCTGAGAACGAGGGGTGAACTTAGTTTGGTTAGGGCCATGACTATGGACAAAGGCTGTGCACTCAAAAGTTCGAAGAGGAACATTAGGAATAAGTCGCATGGTAGGGTATGACTCCTTGAGGCATTCAAGAGAGGTTTGGAATTGGAGGACACGGGAAGACATTCGATTAATAAGATGAGCTACAGTCAAAACTACATCCCCCCATAAGTAAGATGGAAGTGAAGTAGACAGCATGAGAGACCATGCAACCTCAAGAAGGTGACAATTTTTTCTTTCAGTCACCCCACTCTGTTGAGGTATATAGGCACATAAGCTTTGGTGGACAATGCCTTTAGAAGACAGAAAATCATGAAGAGTATTATTAAGGAACTCAAAACCATTATCACTACGAAGAATAGCAATTTTGGTGTTGAACTGAATCTCAACTGTGGTGTAAAATTGTTGAAATACCAATGAAACCTCAGATTTATCAATGAGGAGAAAAACCCATGTAAGACGGGTATGATCATCAATAAAGGTCACAAACCATGTTTCCCCGAAGAGGTGGTAATACTTAAGGGACCTCAAACATCACTATGAATAAGGGTGAAAGGCTGAGAAAGTCTGTAAGGTTGAGACGGAAAGGTGACTCTATGTTGTTTTACACGAATGCACACATCACAAGATAGAGAAGAGACGTCAACTTTATTGAATAAATGAGGAAATAATTTCATATATTTGAAATTTGGATGACCAAGGCAAAAATGTCACAACATACAATCTTTTTCTAAAGTTGAAAAATAAGAAGACAACAAACTAGTTCTATAACAGTTCCTAAAGAAAGCATCATCATCAAGGACATAAAGTCCCCTATTGTGACGGGCAGTGTCAATCATCTTCCCGAGCTCAAGTCCTAAAAGAAAACATTGTCTGATGAGAAAGCAACTTGACAATTCAGATCTCTAGTTATTAGATAGTAAATTGTAAGATGTTCTGGGTACATGCAGCACATTCTATAAAGTTAAACCATCAAACGGAGAAATATGACCCTTGCCCGCAATAAGAGCAAAGGACCCATCTACAATCCAAATCTTTTCAATACCAGCACTCGGAAGATATGATAGAAAATTATCAGAAGATCTAGTCAAATGATCTATAGCCCCCTGAATCAAGTATCCATGGTTTCTTGCCATTTATGCTAAGGAGACTTAAGACGCGAGAGATACCTGATTGAGCAACACCCCAAGGAAAGATCAAGGGTCACTTGCAATTCACCTGAGGGTTGTGACTGGGGGACACTCGGAATTCAATTGTAAGATCCCGACCAGATTGGACTTGATTTGGAGGACGTCTTTTACCATTCGGTGATCTGCCATGTAAGTTCCAGCACAATTTTTTTTTGTATGTCCAGGGCTTCTTGCAATGTTCACACACCGGGGTTTTGTTTCCCATTTTCCTTGTCACGGTAGCAATAAAAAAAATTGGGTTGACCCAACCTAATCCAAAATCCATATATACAAATTAAAAAAAAAAAAACCATATATATTTCCGTTAGAATTGATGAATTTGTGAATTCTTGATGTTTTTCTTCTAAAAATATTTTTTGTTTATAAAGTTTGTAATAGATATTATAGATACTTTATATGTAAGAATTAAATCTATAAGATTTTAATTATTAGATAAAATTGAGTTTTATGAGATTTTAGTTATTAGATATATGTTGTAGAAAAAATTTAAATATTTTATATTAAGAAGAAAACAAACAATAACTCAATGACACACCTCAATCCAACCCAAATTTTGAGGGTTGAATTGGAGAATAGGTTTGGGCCAACTCGACAAACCCGGATTTTCAGGTTGGTCCAAAAATATGCCACAACCCAACTCAACTCAATCTATATACAATTCTATTTAAATGATAAATGAAATTGTCTTTAAAGTAATAATAAACATGTAAAACACATATTATCTTTTATTTTATTTTTGAGTTGGTGAAACATTTATATCAATTAAATATAACACAAATTTCAATATTCTAACTTTGTTCAATGTATATTGAAATAAAGATACATTCATTAAACTATAGTTTCACTATTTAAAGTTTGAACTTCTAAAACTACATTTATTTTTTTTTAGAATTTATGTGCAGGTAAAGTTGTTAATTAAATATTACTAAGAAATAACTAACAAAATAATTAGGAATTCTTTATGTTAATAAATAAACAAATAAAAGTTTTTCAAGAAGATAAAGGAAATAAATATTTTTATTAGCATAAGAGATAAGACAAGACTAGAGACTATTTTTGTTTATTTTTATTTGTAAACATTATATTATATTATTTTTAATATCTAAAAATCAAATAAAAAGACTGACTTTTCAAGCTTGCTCGTTTGGTAGCCGCCACGAATATGGGTGGTGGCAGCCAACCACTACGCTCCACGTGGCGATGACAAGTCACCTTCCTCAGTTATTATCCATAAAAATGCCCCAACGCGATTTCCAATCACTTTCATAAAAGTGGAAATTAAAATATTAAAAATTAAACCCGTCTTCAGATCGCTGCATAGAGATGACGTGGCCACGCACCGAGTATGAAAATTAATATAAAAAAAAAGGCAAATTTTCAATATTACAAAATAAAATGTTAAAAATCATTTTTAGTCTCCAAACTTTCATAAAAATTACAATTTAGTCACTGAACTTTGGTTTATAATGATTTATCCTTGAATTTTAGAGTGTAACAATTTAGTCATTATATTTTAAATTTTGTAATGATTTAATCCCTAACGTAGAAATTAATGTTAAATTTTCATGAGATTTCTTACGTAAATAAGTCGATAAACTAATTAGTAACTCAATACTTTTATAAAATACTTAATCTACATCATTAAATAAACTAAAAATTGACATATAATTTTGACGATTTTTTTATGCTAGGGACTAAATTGTTATAATATATATATTACAATGACTCAATTGTTACCTATTAAAGTTTAAGGACTAAGTTGTTACAAAATTGGAAGTATATGAACTAATTGTTAGAAATAAAAATTTAATGACTAAATTGTTACTTCATGAAAGTTTAGAAGTCAAGAATGTTTTTTAATATTTTATTTAAAATATTCCTGATTTTATCATAATTGTATTTTTATGTAATTTTTTTTAAAGTAAAAGGTTCAATCACTTTTTCTTATTATTATTACAATGAAAAAAAAAAACAAAAGAAATGGTTGAAGGGAAGGAGATTGCCTTAAAAGAGCATCTAACACCCACCATGGATGTTATCAATCCAAATGGTTGAAATTGATTGCTAATGAATTTTGACTTATTTATATTACCTTCTAATATATATATACTTTGACTTTGTTGATCTATAATATATTGGATGACTTTAATTGCGTGTTACTCATCTTCCTAGACAACAAGTTTGATTAGTACCAACTAAAGGCGTGCCACGTGTCGTAATCGTAAATTTGTATTTTAGATTCCACACTTGTTGAGAAAATACTCTTTGTTTTAGAAGGTAGAGGATTCTCTTGCAAAAATGAGTGAAGTTATATCACGTTTGCCATTCCATAACCAAAACTAGTGTCATTGCAAATGAGTTTCTATAGATGGATGAATAGTAAAGGTAATGGGTCCCACGTAATTTTCAAAGACATTTTGATTATAGATTTGAAGATAGATCCCACAAGTTATTACGATTATAGAACAGTAAACAACAATAAATATAATCAGATTTGACCCTTTTTTAATATTACCATTGACAAATTACATATCACGTGGGATAAACATGGCCTTAACTACTAAGAGTAATTCGGAGGAGTGCATTCTCTTATGAAGAACTTTTTCTACTCGATTGATTTTCTTAGTGTATTTGAAGGACCACTCAGAAGAGCTTTGTATATTGAAGTGAGGGATACAAAGCAATAAGTTAATGTAAAGAACTTATACGTGATCGAATCTTCGAGGTTCTTCATTTTTCACCTATATTTTTCATCTCGCCCAAATTATTATATCTTTGGGTAAGTTGTTGGTATCTAATTATAATGACTAAAGTGGTTGTAAATTCTTATCTCTTTGTT
Organism: Benincasa hispida; assembly: GCF_027475165.1. Taxonomy (NCBI): domain Eukaryota; kingdom Viridiplantae; phylum Streptophyta; class Magnoliopsida; order Cucurbitales; family Cucurbitaceae; genus Benincasa; species Benincasa hispida. Next base: position 2,382,661 of record NW_028326240.1, read on the forward strand.
CTTTTTCTTTCTTTCTTTTCTTGCACTAAATCTTATGTTGTGAGTTAAGCTATTTTTCATAACACAAAATACCAACAGTAGTTTAGAATAAGGAAAATTATATTTTATAAAATATTTCTACTATTTTTAGATATTAGTAATTTGTTGAATATTGTGTTAAAGTATTGAATTAGTTAAATCAATCCAAACTTGTGGATATCCTACCTCAGTAGGAGTTCATGTGTTCAAATATGTATAAATTATTTTCTCAATCGTTAATAAATGATAGATTAACCAGAAAAATAATTAAATTTGTGTATTAGTAGAATGAAAATAACAAATACTTTAGAAATAATCAAGGATTAAAGTATCATGTTGATGTCCATATCGAGATTTTAATTTTACGAATATATCAATATCGACAAATATTTCTGTAATTCACGACATTTATAAAATTTATTTAAATTAGTAATTAAGTTGTTTTTACTCAAAAACTAAGTTATGAATATTGTTATAGAATTGTTACTAGTATACTAATTTTCGAATGCAATCTATTTGAGCATGAGGAACACGTTGATCATTAGAAATTCACGTACCAAGGTGAGTGAGCTAAGATCATTTTTAGGCCCCCTAACCTTGTATATTATTCTAGTGCTAGGCTAGTGAAGCCTGAGCTGGCGATGAATCAACAATCCGAAGTTGCGTATTCTTGTCTAAAATACTTGTTGGCATGCAAGACGAGACTAGAACCAAGGCCAAGGGCTCAACTATTTCAAATGAAGAAGAGAATTTTCTTTCTCTCATGCCCTTTACCTTAAACCTGACAAATCTCGAATGAAGTGAAACAAAAGCAAAGGCCAAAAAAGAGGCGGCGTAGGTTAGATACTATTGATGGAACATGGTAATCCTCAAACACTTCCCCAACGGCTTTACTAGTCGTTGGGGGCCTAGGGACCGATATGATGACTGGTTTAGTAGTGATATTCATATTGGACAAACTAGAAGACATTTTTATGTTTTACGAATATATATAAAAGAAATATTAATATTGAACCTTTCAATTTACAGATATATCGACGAATATATCGATATATCCACAAATATTTTTTATCCTAATAATAATATATACATTGGTGGTAACAATACGTGTGCATGTTATACATGTTTTTTAAATATCTTTTGATGTAATTATTAATATTTAATTAATGGTTTGAACAATGAATAGCGTGACTCTTTGAGTTTTGAAAGGCTTCAAAAAAAAGTCGTCTTAAAAAACATAAATCAAAATCTAATTCCAATGCTTCTACCCAGAGAAGAGAGAATATTTGGAATAAGAAATAAAAATAAAGTGGGTAAATATCACTCTACTATTTTTTTTACTTAGACCCGTTTGATAATCATTTTGATTTTGATTTTTTATTTTTGAAAATTATATTTATTTCATTCCTATTTCTTACCATGATTTGCATCTCTTCTTAAGTATAATGATTGAATTCTTAGTCAAATTCCAAAAACAAAAACAAGTTTTTAAAAACTACTTTTTTCAGTTTTCAAATTTTAGCTTAGTTTTTTAAACAATTGATAAAAAAAACAAATAACAAATGAAGAAATTTGAAGTTGGAAGTAGTGTATATAGGTTTAATTTTCAAAAATCAAAAACCAAAAAACGAAATAATTAACAAACGGTGTTTAGGTTTTAGATTTTGCAAGTATTTTAAAAAACCAAACTAATTTTTCAAAACTAGGAACAAAAGGTTGATTTTATTTTTAATATTTGCCTTAGAACCCAAACGTATTTTTAAGAAATGTGAAAATAAGCATAATTTTTCAAAAATAAAAGATACAAACATAATCAAATGAAACATTATGTCTTAAATATATAATTAAGGTTTTAATTTATCCAACTACCCACCTTCCCTATAGTATTGGCTTAGGTAGGACCGATTCGTTACTAAGGCTAACGTAGGTCATTTAATTTCTAATTGACCTCTATTTTTAATAATTTAGGTTGATTTAGTAATCATTTTATTTTTTGTCTTTGTTTTTTTTTTAAATTAAGTCTATTTTATTCACATTTTTTATAATGATTAGCATATTTTTAGGTACAATATTCAAATTCTTATCCAAATTCTAAAAACAAAAACTACTTTTTTTATTTTTCAAGATTTTGTTTGTGTTTTTAAACCATCAATGAAAAGTACATAACAAATGAAAGAAATTGGAGATAGAAGTAGTGTTCATAACTTAATTTAAAATAAAATAAAATAGTTATCAAACGAAATCTTAACTATTTAATTAATATCAATGTGAGATGTATAAATTAGTTGATGATATGAAAATCAACATGTTAATTAGGTCCTTAAAAGAATAACTAACTGAATTGATTGAAATTCAAAAGAAAAAAATCTTAATTAAAAGTAAACCATTCATAACCGTTCATAATCTCAATTAAAGTGCCCACAATTAATGCCTTTTGCATTACAATTTACGCCATTCATGAGAGGGAGAATATCCCAAATCAGCCTAAAAACATTTTTTTTAAAATTAAAATATTGATGTGAATATCGACAGCGAAATTTTAATTTTATTGAACATATATCAATAGATATATGGATACATGTAAATAAAAATGATATAAATCATTCATGCATCAAATTATTAATTGTATTTTATTTAATAATTTTGATGTAATTTTCTTATGTTTCAATTTTATCCTTTCTAAAACTGTTTTGTCATTTTAATAAGGCTTATGAAGTAATACATATTATATAGTCCAGTCATTAAGTTGTACGAAACCGTTTTGAATTTTGAATTGAGAATGATATTTCTTCTTTGTGTCGAGATTCATCATCAATCTTTTACAATTATTGATCTAGAGTTACATGAACATTGACATAAGATCGATTTATCAATTTGCTTGTGGAGTGTTCAAAATCTTGAGCAGTTCTCTGCTTATCTCCTCGCCTTCAAATCAAAGGTAATCCAACTCTCATCATTTCCTTTAGATTCATGTCAATTGATTTTGTAGTTTTAAAATTTGTTGTCAGGGTTCATTTAAAGAATTCCTATTTTGCAAGTTCCTAAGATTTTTGTATAAAAAAAATTATTTAAATTAATAACTAAGTTGTTTTTACTTTCCAAATAAGTTATTTATCTTTTTTCTTAGATCATTTATCATGTTATTATTGTATATCTTTATATTGATATTAATAGATGATATTTTATATATATATTTTATGGGTATTTATAGAAGATTCAATATCGAACTCTGATCAATAAATACATCAGTGTATTGATGGATATTTTAATCCTCGAAAGCAAGTAATATTGTCTATGTGAAATACATAGATTATATTTTTCTAATATATTTTGTTGACATTTAATATTTTAGGTTAATTGCAATATTGGTCCGATGATTTGAAAAGAGTTAAAATTTAGGCCCTGTTTCATAACCATTTTATTTTTTGTTATTTTTTAAAATTAAACTTATATCATCTAAATTTCTCACTGTGGTTTACATATTTCTTAGGTACAATTATTGAATTCTTAGTCAAATTACAAAAGCAAAAATAACTTTTTGAAAGCTACATTTTTTAGTTTTCAAAATTTGGCTTGTTTTTTAAACCATTGGTGAAAAGTAGCTAATAAAATAAGAAATTCTGAGGTAGAAGTAGTGTCCAATATGCTTAATTTTCAAAAACAAAAACAAAAAACAAAATAGTTACCAAACGGGACCTTAATCTCTATTATTTATAATTAGTATTTAGTCCATATAAAGTTTTTAAAACCACATGGACTATTTAAGAATTACAATATGGACTAAATTCTAATTTTTAAAATTGTAAGAATTAAATTCTAATTTTTTTCGAGGTATAAAAACTAAATTTATAATTTAATCTGTATTTTAACTATTTAATAAAAATGAATAAAATGGTATGATTTGCATATATATTTCTAACTTCAAATACAATGAATAAGAACAAATTGCAATAATATCACAATAAATAAATTATTTTTTTAAAGTAATAAATAACTTATTTTAACCTATGAAAAAAATTGCCATATGTATCACATGCGGCGCGGCGACCTTAACTTGGACATGGACAATGTCCTTTTTTTTTTTAATTATTATTATTATTACTATTACTATTATTATTAAAAAAAATATATAATAACACGTGGAGTTGACTAAGCAAATGCTGGCCTAATTATTTTAAATTTATCTTTTATTCTCCTTTCCATTATTATCTTCTTCTTCTTCTTCTTTTTTTAAATATACTTAAATTATTTAATTGATCCCTAAATTTTAATTAAGTCCACACTTCCAATTTTGGAAAAAAAATTGCTACCGTCATCCACCATTTTTCTAAGAAAATATTTTAATTGCAAAATTTCAAAAACAAAAACATATTTTTGAAAACTACAACGTATTTAAATTTTTTCATAGTACTTAAAATTTGTGTTTGTTTTCTCAATTTTTTTTTTTTTACCATTTTCATCTTTTCTAAGCTACCAATTAAATTCTTAGTCAAATTTCAAAACAAAACGTTGATTTATAAAAATTATTTATTTAGTTTTGAAAACTTTGTTTAAATTTTAAAATCACTCTTACAAAGTAAATAATAAAACAAATAAATTGGATTAAACTCTAAACTAGAGTTATTTGGCAAAATATTAGCAAAAAGTAAGGTGTTCGAAAATTGTTTGCAAAAAAATGGGGTGAAGTTTTTTATCCTATTACTCTATGTCTTTTGAAAAAAATGCAACAGAACTTAAATCATGTCTTTACAAAAGACGCAACTCACAAGAAACAAATTTTGATTTAAAACTGTTCAATCAACTAACGGAAGGGGTGGGTCATTCTGACAATTTGACGGATTTTTTCAATGATTTGACAACCTTTTCTGTGATTTAATATTTACATTAAATTAAATCTTAATTAAGTAACGCAATTATATACTTCAATAAAACCTAAAAAATCTATCCATTCAAAATATTACCCTAAATTTATTGTCATATTTTTTTAAGACTAATATTGAAACACTAAGTATAACTGATTAAAGATCTATAGAAAGCCTCACAAGTATATATAAGATTGAATATTTAGATAAAAGTGAACCAAACGAGGAAGAAGATGATCATGTTCAACATCTCGATAATCCAGTTGAACAAGGAGTGCATAATCAAGCTCCAATATTCATTGAACAATACACACCTACGTTTGTTGTGCAACCTTCGATGTCAAATGACTCATATATGACAATCCCGTCATTTAACAATCAACAACCATTCCATTTAGGATTAAAATAGGCGTAATTGTACCTGTTTTTTACATATCTCTCGTTATTTGGGACCCTATTCATTTCTTTGGGCTTCTTCAAGGATTGCGCATACAATCAATTCCATTGGCCCTCTCAAAGCTTTTAATAGCAAGATAATTCCATCTTGAAAAAAAAACCTGGTCCCGGAGTCCTCGGAGCTGAAGATCCCTCGATTCAAACTTCAGTTGTCTAAAGATCGTGGCGATCATCTCTTGATACTCGGGAGATCCCATACGAAGATAAGCAATTTCCTCCGACAATGATGGGGAATCCCTATTCAGACCACCTGAGTCCGCGCCCTATCTTCTTGATCCAAGTTTGTTGCCATAAGAAGAAGTACTTCCTCGGTGGCATAAGCAGAAGTAGAAGCATTAGCATGATTACTCCCGATCCGAAGCACCCCTTTTCCATTCATAGATAAATCCAATCATCAAAATCAAGAAAAAGACCATCATGGACCAAGTATTTATTGGCAACTTCGCCTATCTATTCTATTATGGTCGACTTGGAGACAGAAGAGGAAGACCATCATCCCTATCTGGGTACGATCATAGATTTATTCATTTGTTGAACCTTGGGAAGGACCTGGGTTAGTCCTCACATACCCAATATGGGTTTCAAGATCAATTTGTGACCTATCGAGTCCATAATTTAAATACATTTGGTTAAAATATTATTTAGATCCCTATACCTTTTTCATTTTAAATTTCTAATATCATCATTTGTTCATACTCGATAAAAAAGCAAATAGATTTCCACGTATCCTAGTTTTTCCAAATATTTTTATAAAATGTCATGTTTTAGAATTTACATTTAGTAAAAATGATAGCACGTTAACTTTAAGAAATATGAATTAAAAAATGAGAGGAGAATTTTAAAAAATGACATCATATTAACTTTTAAAAAATAATTAAAAATGAGAGAAGAATTAGAAAAAAGAATGGACGCCACGTGGATTGCGTCTTTTCAAAAGATGCTTAATCAAACTCACGCTTCAAGTTAGTTGATCAAAAAACTTTTTTGTCTTTCCGTGTGTAATCTAATAAGGACAAAAAGTAAACCCTATTCCTACAATTAGTTTTCAAAATACCTATTTTTTACTATTATTTTATCAAAGAATTCTATTTTCACATTTAATCTCAAAGAAATTAATAGGTGAAAGTAGTTTATAAGTTTAATTTTAAAAAATCAAATAATTATCAAATGAGGTCTATTTTTTTAGTTTCCAAAACTTTGCATGAATTTAAATACTGGTTAGAAAATAGGAAACAAAAGAAATAAACTCAGGGTGAAAATCTCATTTATAAACATAGTTATCATAAATAAAAATAAAAAATCAAAGGATTATAAGAAAAAAAAAAGGGCTTAAACAATTATGATTTACAAAACTTTATTGAAATAAAATTAACAAACTTCTTTTTCTTTTTTTCTTTTTTGTTAATTTTTTTATTTTTAAATAATCAAATTTGCATGGACTGATTAAATAAAAAAAAATAAGTAAAAATAATTCGAAAGCCAACTCGTTAAATTAGTTAATTTATGAATTAAACTTCTAATAAGTATGGAAAAAAATTTGAGAATAGTAGCCAAGTTGAGTATAAATTTATTTGTATCTTAAATTTTGAATTCTTATCCCTACATGAAATAAAATAAAATATCATAATTATCATGCGGATTATATTATTGTTTTAGATGAGACGTTAAAAAAAAAAAAAACAAAATCATATACATGGATGTGAACCTAAGCTTTAACATGATTTAATCTTTATTTAAGAATAAATATATTTTAAGTTTTTTTTTTTTTTTTTAATTCCACCACAAACCAGTTTTGTTTCAAAAAGATTTTGAGTGTATATATCAAATTCAATAAACAAAAAGGAAAAAAAAATTGCAAACTTCATAAGAAAATTTTGTATCACTTCACATTAAACAAACATTTTGCTTGCTTGAGGAAATGCATCTCAAACCAAACACGTAGGGAAGGGCGCGAAAAATATGATCATACCAATTTCAATTCTCAAAGAACAATGATTAGGTGCATTCTCGTACTCTTCCTTCTCTATATACATACCAAAAAAAAAATTATCTTTAATCCATTTTTTTTAAATGAAAAATTATCACGTGACAATATTTTATTGGATGCAGTCCAACTACACCTAAATATTTTTCCAATTTCAAATATATATTCGAATGTCAAATAGTTTTATTTTGAAATAATTTTCTCATAAGATTGTTCGGCCAAAGTCTTTTAGGCATTTTCATTATGATTTTAGCAATCCTCATGTGACAGTCACACCCTATGCATTGAAGGGATTTCATTTTGGTGGTTAAGTATCAATGAATTTCAGTTATAACAATAACATTGTTCTTTTTCACTAGGACACATCTCATTCTTATCGCACAATAATTAGGAAAAAATCAATTTTGACTCTAAATTTGTCACATTGTATCAATTTAGATATTGAACTATTAAGGGGCGTTTGGTGCGCAGATTCGGAATACTAAGCCTGGAAATGTTAAGTTTAAGGGTTAAGTTGGGAGGTTTAGGTAGCTTGAGTTTAAGTTGAAGTGTAGGTTTTGGAAATCTAAATTAAGTGCAGATTTTGGAAATCTGAATTTAAAAAGCTTGTGATTGGAGTGCAGGCTTAGTAAGCCTAGGAACGAAGTGCACATTCATAAATCTCGAGTTTGTGAAATATTTTCTTATATTTAATCAGTGGTTAGATTTTATATTAGTTTAAATTTATCATCTTTATTATTTTAATATAGTTAACTTTAGATAATCTAAAAAATTTAGAAGAATATATGTTTTTTTTTAATTTTGAATTTTGAATTTTGAAATAGAGATTTGGCTAAAATTATAATTTTATTTAATTTATTTTTTAATAATTTAATATTTTGATTTTACTAGGTTTTGAAATAAAATGTTATATAGATTTTTGTCACTTTAACTAATTTAAATTAGGGTTTTCTAGCTTACATCAATATACTTAATTACACAATTGCAGTCTAGTGGACTATTATTTTACACAAAAATCTAGTCCAATTTACTTTTTAACCTTCCTTACTATTCAATTTTTATAAAAAAATATGTCTATGTAACAATAATAATAATAACAACAACAATAATAATAATAGAAGGATGTTTCTTGTAGTGATCGATTACCGATAGAAAAAATAAAAGAAAATCAATGAGATCTCCTAAAATAAAGAAAACATATAAACAAAGATGGGAAGAGAAAGAATTTAAAAAGATAATCTAATAAATAATAATAATTAAAAGAAAAAACTCGAAATAAAAAAAAATTAGAAAAAAGAGAAATTATATTTTAAAAAATATAATTGTAATTAAACTAAGGGTCTGCTTAGAATTGACTAAGAAAAATCTTAGAAAAAACTGTTTTTTCAAAAGTTCAATTTTGTTTACTTTTGATTAAAAAAAATTCTTAAAATAAAAACACTCATGTGTTTGACAACTATTTCTTAAAAGTATTTTTATATACAAGTTTGTTTAGTTTGTTATATACTAAAAGTGTTTTTATTGTTGATGGTTGGAAGTTCGCTGGCAGAGTAGCTGGAAGTGGCTATTGGAGGTGGCTGGTGGTGGTTGTTGAGGGTAGCGGTCGAAGTTGGCCGACAATAGTCACCAGAGGTAGCGGTTGAAGTTGGTTGATAGTGGTCGAAGTTTGACCAGAATCAGTGGTCGGTAGTTCACCGGCAAGGTCGCTAGAAGTTCACCAGTAGGGTCACCAGAAGTTGAGACCGAAGGTGGCCAATGGCGGTAGCCGGAGATAGTGGTTGGAGTTGGCCTGTGGCAATCGCTAGAGGTGATGTCCAGAAGTTAGCCAACAAATTTCCTAAATTAAATTTAAAAAAAAAAAAAAAATTTGTAACCCATGGGTTTGAATAGTAAACACTATTCAACCCTTGGAAAGAGTGCAAGAAGCCTAGACTTCTTAAACCCTTGTCCCAAATAAAAGTTGGGCTGAAAATGTCTAATTCATTTTAATCCCAATCCTTGAAACAAACGTCCCCTTAATCTCATTGATTTTAACCCTAAACTTACATAAGTGTTGTAATTTTAATTATCAGCTCAATTTTAATTAATTCATCTACTATTTTAACACAAAAAAAAAAAATAAAAACAATGAGAAATTCTTCATAAACTTATTAATTTCTATAAAATAAAGTTTCGTAGAAAGATAAATTTGACTAATACACAAATTAGCTATCGAAAACATTTTCAAAACCCATAAATTTCAAAAAGAAAGAAAAAAAGAAGAAGAAAAACTCTAATGTTGTTTTTTTCTAAAGAAATTATCGGATATTAAAATTGCATCATGTGTTTTAGGTTTAAGGTCCAAATTGATGAAACACGAGAACTTTGGTCAAAATTAATTTTTTTTAATAAGTAATTCTCTGTCCTTTGTTTTAATTTTATTTCTCCTTCACTGATGGAGGTTGAATTTAACCCAGTTTAATTGAATGTACTTCACCTATAGAAAGGTTTGAATGCCAACCACTTGACTAAACTACAGATATGTTTATACCCATTTTGTTTTATTTCTCTCATTTGTTTCAAAAAAATAAGAAGAAGAAATATATGTTCAGTGTGTTTTGATCTTTTCTTTACATCAAATGGAGCTTCAAATTTGTTTTAACTTTTAAGTGCACATGGTCTTGTTCTAAAGTTTTAAATTTTAAATCAATGCTAATCTATAATTTATTTATTTATCATCATCATCATTATTATTTAGTGAATATAGTATAGAAATAACGTATGACTTCAAAGGAATGAATGGAATAAGTGCATGTTTTTTTAAGATGAAACGAATGTACGTTAATTATCATTGAGTTATGCTCACTTCGCCATAATTCATTAATTTTTTTTAGTTACGTTATAAAAATATTGAATGAACTTCATATTTGTATTGATTTCAATATAGTGAGTACAATCTCTAATATTTGATCTTTTAATATTTTTTCTCCAACGTTGAAGAAAGTTCTTCTTCTACGTTTTCTTTGAACTTTAACTTAGAATTCAAGGACCTAAGAGAAGTTTTTGTCTTCAAGGTCTTCAGTCTTCAAGTCTAACGCTCTTTAAAGTTTCGGAGCTTTATTCTTTTGATCCTCAAAGCTTCAAGAGAGTCATGTCCTTCAAGTCTCTAGTGCTTCAATCTTTGAGTCTTCAAAGCTTCAAAGCTTCATTATTCAAAACTGATCTTTAGTTCTCCCAAAACAATTCCCTCCAAAATGAAGAATAAGACCTCTGTTTATAGAAAACTGTACTTGAGCTAAATTTAAGCTTGAACCCTATGAAACACAGATACAGATACGGCTACACGATACAAATATGATCAGATATGACGATTCGTCAATTTCTAAAAAACTAAGATATGAATATGTCTAAGGATGCGTCATTTATATATATATGTGTGCATTTCTAAGAAACGGGGATATTGATACGTTGAAGATACATTTTCTTTTTCTTTAAAAAAAATCTAGGATATAGATAAATTTAGCATACAAATTAATAACAATAGTACAAAAAATAGAATACAAACACTGAAATACAAACAAAAAAAAAAAAAAAAAGTGACTCATATTACAAAGAAAAAGAAGAAGATTAGAGGGAGAAGTATGAGGATAAACGAAGGGCTTCTTCATTGAATTGTCAAAGATATCCAAATGATTTATATTTTGGTAGACTTTATGGAGACTCAAATGTAAAGATAGAAATTAGATGATTCTAGTCTGTTATTTATTTATTTTTCCTTTTAGTTTTGGACTCGAGTAATGATCTTTTTAAATAGATTGACAAGTTTTAGATTGAGAACGATTAGATGAATTGCTTGTCTTTTTTCTTTAAAAAAAAGTACCCATACCCATAGAAATACGTATCTTGAAAGTGTCTGAAAGTATCGATACGTGATACTAATTCTTTGCCTCACAATTTGTACTTCATGATCTTTTCTTTGCCCATATTTTCATAATGGACTTGAATTAAATTGAAATTTGGACTTGTGCACCTTTAATCACTCAATTCAATCTAATTTATAATTTCAAGCCCAATTGAGTCGCTAGCCAAATTTATCGATCGTGACCCTAATATAATCACTGTTGAATTCGACAAACCTATTACTATTGTCATATTGCTAGAAAGGAGATGTGGTTATTTTTAAAAAAAAAAAAAAATAGAAATTATTAGCGAGTACGCTTTTTAGCAGAAATAGAGACCATTTAGAAGTTAATTTTTAGTTTGGTTAAATTTTAAGTTCTTTTGATCCATGTCTATACAAGTTTTGATCGCATCTAATAGATTTCCAAATAGAGACTATTTAGAAGTTAATTTTTACTAAACACAAAATTAAAAATTTACAGTTAAAAAGATAATGTTTGATTTATACAAGTAGATCAATTAACTTTCACAAAGTTCGAATACATCACAATTCTATTAAGCACAAAATTAGAAGTTGAGAAATCCTATTAACACAAAATCAGACATTTAGAAACCTATTAGACATATTTGAAGCTCGAGTTTTTATTCTTTCAAAAGAAAAAAAGAAAGGTTCAAATATCTATTCCATAAGATTGAAGTCCCAATCATCTTATAAACTTAAAATTCAAGTACCAAACGAACAACAAAGGTTAAAATTCTGGGACTAAACTTGCAATTTAAACCCCTTTACATTGGATTTTTTTTAATTTAGCTTAAAAAACTATTTTCATTTTATCATCTACTTTCTACTTATGTTTGAAAACTCAAGTCAACTAGAAAAATGTCTTTTAAAAAAAAAAAAAAAAATTATAGAATTTGAGCTGAAATTCATGTGTTTCTTCAAAAGAGGTGAAAACCATGATTGAGAAATGAAGAACAATCATAATTTCAAAGACAAAATCGTTATCAAGATCTTAATTTTTTAGTTCTCAAGTAACAAAAATTTACAAAAAAATGAAGTAACTTATTTGTTATAGCAGTTTCAAGTTTAAAATAATCTAAACGCTCAGCAGTCAACTATTAATCATAGTTTTGAAGAAGAAACAAAATTAACTCAGCCTCCAAACATATTCGAAACTCCTAATCCATCAAATAATATATAACATGTCCTGGGAATTTCTCAACGCTAGATGTTGCATCAATACAATCAACTATAGAATAGAGTTAATCGAAGCATGTCATAATCTAACTCGAATATCCTAACTTATTAACACAAATTCATTTAGTAGGAAATCTAGCAAGAAAAAAAACTACAATAGTTCATTGGCTATCTACAGAAACAGAGCAAATCACGTGATACGGAATTGAATTGTTCTTTAGCTAACAGAGTACCCACAACAAATCTACATTACAATCAGCCATCTAATAGACAAAAACTCAACATCTAATTCCAACTAATTGTTTTGGTTCATTTGCTAGAAGTTAGTAGATAGGTAACTAAAGTACCATTTGATAACCATTCAGTTTTTTGTTACGAAAATAAGGTTTATAATCACTACTTCCACTACTAAATTTCTTTGTTTTGTTATCCACTTTTAACCGTTGTTTTAAACAACCAAAACAAGTTTAAAACTTGTTTTTGTTGTCTAACTGAGAATTTAAAGATTTCTTAAAAAAGGTGATACCATGAAAAGAAAATTGGAAAAGGAACAAGCATAACTATAAAACTAGAAACTAAAACAAAATCATTATCAAATGAGGTCTAAGCAATCAGTGAAATGTTTTACCAATATGATCAACAATAAAAAAAATCTCCCCAGATATTTTGGTTTAATTGCATTCTTTTACTAACCTTAACATCACAAGATTTTAAAACTATATCCCCCATCATATTGTACACTGCTGAATTTTCCTATCAAATAAAAACAAACTGCATCAAGAGAGTCATTGAACACTGTATTTCTACTTAACACATCACTAACATCATTAGCTTCTCCCAATACACCTTCATAATCTTGTAGCCTATTTCTGTTTTTGGTTTTCCATTTTATAAAACCCGGCCTTTACATAAACCCTTTAGTATTTGGTTCTAAAATTTTATGAAAACTTTGAGAACCCAAAAAAAAACATGCTTTTAAATAAAATTTCCATTTGTTTTCAGTACAACAAAGGGAAGAGTGCGAAAATTTGAACGTCCAACTTCAAGGAAAGAGTACATATCAATTACAGTTAAACCATGTTCACTTCTTCTAAAATTTCCATATTTCAACATCTCACTTCTCTTCGTCTCTCCAGTACTTCTCACATGTAGCTCCCGCTCTACCTAACATTGTCTCTCTCCTAACTCATCTTCCTAATAAATACCCCTCTCTACTTCTCTAATTCCCCACACTTTCACCAACTGTTTTCTCTGATTTATTGGAATTCAACAGATAGGCAACCATAAAGCAACAATCAGCAAATATAACATACCTATAAGTTATAACTTGCAAGATGAAGTAATGAATCAGCCCATCAAAGTAACCCGCATCCACTGCCCTCCTTAAATGGCATATCAGCATCTATCTGAAAGAATTACCTCCTCAGCTGCAAATTAGTTGAGGGATTTTGAACCAGTTAAAATCACTTTTGTCAGGTTTGAAATCCCTTCAAAACATGTGTTTTATCATTCAAAATCAATTTAATATTTTATTTCACATTTTTAAACATTATTTTCTTACTACCATCTTACCACCATTAAAATTGATTTTGAATAATTAAAAGTTGATAAAAGTGATCTTAACCATTTCAAAAACCACTCTCAAATATGTCATAAATATCAATTTGAAGATTGGGCCTTAACTTTGAACTTGAAATAGTTTATCAAAAAATTTCAACCAAAAAATAATAGTAATAATGAAGGACTTGTTGGTTAGTGAATAAATGAGCACTGTTTCTGAACCAGCTCCGTTATGATATCCTTACAACCACCTTGTTCTTCTTTCCTGCGGATAAAAGTAGAACTTTTCCATCAACAATGTCTACCGCTTCAACTCTTTTACTCTCAGAATCCACTCTGCTATTATTCAAATAAAGTCCCCCTTGCTTCAGCAAACGACGGGCAGCCGACTTGCTTTCGAGCAAACCAGACGTAACTGAAAGATCAACAACCGAAAGATTCAACACTTGATCATATTCCAATGAGCAGCATGGAACATCCTCAGCAATCCCTTCAATAATCTTCCAATCCAACTTTGTCTCTGCTCCTGGTTTCAATGCTTCAGTGGCCTTAAGGGCCTCACTCAAACCATCTTCTCCATGAACAAATCGAGTAACTTCTTCGGCCAGCCGCCTCTGTGCCGTGTTCGGCAAATACCCAGGTTTCGCCATTTGGCTTTCCATGTCCTGAATCTCCTCAATATCCAAAAATGTGAGAATTCTGAGAAATCTCACCACATCAGCATCAGGGACACTGAAGAAATACTGATAGAACTTGTATGGGGATAACATCGACGGTGAAAGCCAAATAGCGCCGTCTTCGGATTTACCAAATTTTGTCCCATCACTCTTCAAAAGAAGAGGAAATGTTAAACCATAAACACCATCAGCTTGAGGCAAACGTTTCCTAATAAGCTCTGTCCCTGCAGTGATATTCCCCCATTGATCACTACCTCCAATCTGAACAGAAACTCCCTCGTTTTGATACAGATGAAGAAAATCATATCCCTGCAAGAGCTGATAAGTGAACTCAGTATAGCTCATTCCTTGCTCTGATTCCAATCTCCTCTTAACACTCTCTTTAGCCATCATCGATCCCACTCTCGCAAACCGACCCACTTCTTTCAAGAAATCCAAAAACCTAAACTCCTTCCACCAATCATAATTATTAAGAATCACAAAATTAGGGCAAAAACTAGAATCCGATCCCGAATTCCCCAAAATTCTAGTGATAATATTAGTAATACCGAGAGTATTAGCCTCCAAGGTGTGGAGATCGAGTTCGGGCCGCTCGAGGCTCTTGCCCGAGGGGTCGCCGACTCGGGCAGTCGCACCGCCGATGAGAGCGACGGCGGTGTGGCCACATCGGCGGAACCAAGAGAGAACGATTAGACCAAGAAGATTACCTAAATGTAAGCTTTGGGCGGTGGGGTCGAAGCCGCAATAGACCTTGAGAGGGGAGAGACAAGCGGAGCGTAGAGTGTCGCTGGTGATGGAATCGAGAAGGCCGCGTTGTTCGAGAATTTGGAGGACGTTGGGCGAAGAAGGGGTTTGAGAGTGGAGAGATGAAGATTGGAGAGAAGTTGGAGAAGAAGAAGCGAAGAAGCGGGAAGTGGTTTTGAGGAAGAAGGAGAAAGAGGGTTTGGAGGGAATGGTGGAGAAGAAGAAGGAGCGTTGAGAGAGAAGGAAAGCTTTGGAGCCATAACAATAAGAAGAAGAAGAAGCAAGGATGGCCATGGCTCCACTTCACTTCTATCAGTGCTGCAGACAGAGCTTTGGCTAATCCAATAATCCCCAAAACGAATATCGTGATATAGAGGAAAATGCAGCTGGATGGTTTTTTTTTTTTTTTTTTTTAATTAATGTTTTTCTTTTTCTTTTTTCTTTTTATTTTTACAACAACTCTGAGATAGGGTTGACAACGGGGCCGGGTCGGGACCGGGGGACTCCCCGTCCCTGTAGGGTATTTTCCCACGGGAAACGGCCTTGCGGGTATCCATCCCCGACCTTTATATATATATATATATATATATATATAAATAGACAATTTAATCGAGGACAGGACAAGGCGGGGATACCCGTCTCCGACCGAGGACCCAGTTAGGATCTCTAATTTGATCCCATCCTTGGTCAAATCAGGGATTCCCCGTCCCAATCAAGTGAGAGACCCGGAAATTTTTGCCAACCCTATCATGAGATGAGAGATCCAACAAGGTGAGGCTTAGTTTGAGATTGGCTTTTAAAATAATTATTAGCAAGTATGCTTTTAGAAAAATCAACAATTAATGGTTGACAAATCTCACATTAAACTTAAAAGTATGTTATAATCTTCCATAGATAAATATAAAAGTATCTTATTTTAGATATAAATAATTCAAATGAATTTATAAAAAAAATATTATTTTTTATTTTTTAATTTTAAATTTTAAATAAACTTTTAGAATGATATATTGTGTTTGTTACCAATTAATTTTTAAATGAAAGAAAATAACTTTATTTTTAATAAAATTAATATGGTATACTTTTTTAAAAAAAAAATTGATGCATTCAATTCATAAAGATTAGAAAATAGATTTGATTAGGTAAGAAATAGATAGATATATAAAAGAAACCTTATTTTTAAAGTATAAAATTGAAAACATAATATTCATTACAAACTCTACCTGATTTTAAGAGAATCTAAAAGGTAATACAATACTAATTTTAAAATAAATGTGAAATTAACGCGTTTTTTAAAATGATTTTAACAAATTTAATTTAAATTGGTCATAAATAGTTGAGCTCACTTTGGTAAACTATATATGTCAACACATATAAGTATGACATGAACTTGTACTAAAAACCTTAAAATTTGAAGTTCGATCTTAAAATGTATATATATATATAATACTAACATTTCATTCAAATAACCATATTTATTAAAAGCCTTTTAACATTTCAAAACTAAAGTAAAAATCTTGTACAAATGTTGGACAAAAAATCAACTTGGCATTTAAAAAATAAAGTAAAAATCCTCTAAAAATGCTGGACAAAAAATCAACTTGGTGATAGCTAATAGTTGATGGATTAAACCCTTAAATAAAGGCATTTACACCCATTAACTCTTTTGTCCGGTAAATAAAATTTAGTGGTAGTATTTATTACTTGGCCTATATATAATTATTGTATGTTTATGATTAAAAAAATTATAAGTATGATGGGAAAACATTTGAAATCATTTATAATGGGTCATCAGTCAAGTATATTTTGTTATGATCGAATTTAATTCAAGAATAAGAATGTCTAGGATAAAGTTAACGAGTAAAAATTGTAAAAGACAAATAATTTTACAAGATACTTCCATATTTATATGAGTTCAAAATTGACATTTACGATATATAGTAAAAAATTCATGAAACATAAAAAATATACAACAAAATATCATTAACAGAAAATGTTTGAATAACATAAAATATTTGTTTACTGAATTAAATATTTTAAAATTTTATTGTTCTTAATGAATATTCATCCCCATTGACATTTTATCGATATTTCCACCATCTCCATAAAATTGGGATCACATTTTCGACATGGACATTAACCTTGACTACAATACATATTCCTACATATCATAATCACATATTACCATAGCATTTCATGCTACACCAGAAAATTGTCCAAGTAGTAAATATAGGGAGATAAAAAGGATTGTTAATGAAGGAACTGCTTACCAGAGAGTATAGATGGCTAAAATAACCAAACATATAGATGAAGCAACTTTTTTAAGGATTCTTTAGGAATGGTTTTATACCAATGCCACGTAGAGCTTCTTCCATGAACATACGCAAACCCGTAAACATCGAGCTCATGTCGCTTGTGTTCATGAGTTTGCAAGAGAGATATTTTGCACGACCCCAAGTGAAGGAAAACTCATGGAAAGTTTATGAAAGCCATCATCTTTGAACTTTAATTTTCACTGTATCCAGATTTACCTCATGAGCTGCTCCAGCATTCACCCTAGTTTTGACTAATGAAACCAACTACCCCATACTTCTTTCCTGTCAAATCACAAAAGAAGTAAATGAGAATTTGAAGGTTTAAAGGAAGAGGCATGTCCTCTAATCTACTTAGTAGAGTGCATTGATAACTTAAAAGACAAATTAACAAATGATATGTGATAAATTACGTGTTTTCTCTTTCGTCGATCAATTCCTGCGCTCTTCATGTCGTTCTTTGGAAGTCCAGAACCAGGAGGAATACCATACTGCATTGGAGAAAGGGCGGGTGTACCAGCTGGTGAAGCTGCCATCGCGGGGGCTGGGGCAGGCACAGGTGCTTGAGGTGGAGCAGAAACTGGGGGTGGTAATGCTGCAGGTTCAGGCAGAGGTCGTGGTAAAATGTGTTTCAAACGATTGTTCCTATAGTTCTTCCAGAAGTAAAATTGTTGCCTGTGTGCCAATTCCTAAGAAATTCCAAATGATGCAACTGTGTTAAAATACTAGGAAAAAGGAAAAGGGGTCATATCAGCATATTAAGAGCAAACCATTTGGAAAGCAACAAATATCTCTCGTGAACTGATGGACATGGAAGACACTTTAAATTTTGTCATCTCATTACAAACAGAAACAAAACATTATCAGAGATGTGCACAGACACAAGCACGCAAAAACTTCACCGTCCAACTAAATATTTATCCCCGATCTCGAAAGGGAAAACAGAACAGAAGCTAACCTTGTTGCCAGGATGAGCCATTGCATTTCGGAAATTTGAATTTTGTAGAAGTTCAAGGAAAAAAAGACAATGAGGATACCTAGAAACAACATTGACGTCAATACCAAAAGCACAATCAATTCTCATTCTTTAGTTCAGGGAAAGAACTGACTCACATTATAAACTTAATATACTCTGGGCGTTGCCAGTATTGAAGATACTTCAAGTAACCAATAAAAGCTTCATCCTCGAGGTAACGATTCTGAGCCAGATCTGTATAAAACTAGATGATCAGCTATCGGAATTGAGAGCAGAAAAAGCATTTGTTCCAACATTTCAATACCAATTTGTAAATACATCATTCTTTAAGAGGCATATCCGAGCGAGTACGTGAAAATGACTACCACAAAAAATTTAAGTTCCAACTTCAGAAACGTACTTCAGTCGTAAGATACCATAGTATATCATCAAAAGAATAAAATTCAAGGAAATTCACTATATGTGGAACCACTGTAAGAAATTTTACAATGCTAGCATGTCTTAATAGGCAGAAAGATCAAGCAGACAAGCACCGATCTCTGATAAATTATAAGTTGTTTTTGGAGTAAAAACAGTAGGTCACAGCACCAGCAGTAGTCAGAGACTCGGGCGACATGCATAAAAGAAAAAGTTTCACTCTAGCTCATGAAGATGCAAATTTAGAATGAACTCCGGTTCTGAATGTCAAAATCTGATCTTTCATTGTGATTTTCTTCTTCCCATTGATCAATCAAAAATCAAAACTTCACAGGAAAATGCAACTAAGAAAATGATGTTCAAAATTCAAACAAAGCACATGGTTCACGTGAGATATTATATGATAAAAATTCAAGCTAGCAGTTCCTTTTCTTTCATATCCATTAACGTTCAATCTAGCTTGTTAGACCTCAACTATTCTAACAGAATAGTTGTAACCATACTATATTTGATTGTCAAGAAAATTCGTACGATATTAAATCATCGATCATCACCAGCTTGAACCCATTCCAAGGGCTTATTTAATCTTACATTGACATTTATTATAAACATAAGTTTAATCTACTTTATCATTAGAAGAAATACGTAGAATTTACTTTCGGATTGACTGTTTTTCATGTGAAACACAGTTTCATGTCTAGTCAGCTCATTAAAAATCCAAATTGAAACTAAACACAACTAAAAAAGTTTGAAAGCAATTTTTTAACTACAACGAGAAGAAACTAGAGAAACGCTTCAGTTTCGAAATTCCATCGTTTTGGAACATCCAACAGCTTTTTCCTCACTTCAAGCTGAAGTTTCAAGCATAAGAAATCGGCCTAACTCCCTTTAAAGAAACCCTAAATTCTGCAAAAACTTACAATGAATGTAAGTTGGATTGGCAAGACATTGAACAAATTCCAATTCGAGCAAGAACCGCTGCCGTCCGTCATCCGGATCTTTGTAAACACTAGTAGGCCTGAACAGAAAGGGAAAATTGATCAATTCACAAGGAGCCCAATAAACTAATCCCTCGGGAACAGAACAGAAAAGAAGAATTAAAGCCATACCCAAAATGAAAGAAGAATTGGTCAAAGAGAGAAGAAGAAGGAGGGGGAAATGATAGAACACGAAAATGAAAAGAGAAACACACTTACGATGATGGATTACCAGCAGCCTCTTCGTTTAATCCAGGGTTAGAAGCCATTGAATCTGGTAGTCGAAGTTTAACTATCGTGCAATGGAAGTTCAAATTGAACCCAAAAATAAGAAGAAGTAACGAGATTCGTAGTGGAGCGATATGGCGATATCCTTCAGAGCTCTCAACAATGGCGATTGAAATCGATGACCCAATGCAACACAACGAAATATGCCCGCGCCAACAATTGTATAAAAGCCCGAATCGATTTTCTCCCACTTTTTAAAATCACTCCAAACACACCGTTCAATTGCTCCCAATTAATTTAATATTTAATTTTACTTTTATAAATTAAAACTATATTTTTAAAAAGTAATTTATTGTTAAGTAAAAAATAATAATAATAAAAGTGATTTTAATCGTTTTGATATTAATATACAAAAAAGGGTTTTCATTTAGATTCTCTTACTCTTTAACTAAAACACATGTACCAAAGAGAGTCGCCAAAATGGTTTGTGTTGCATAAGGAGAGAGCTAAATGAAGATTCGATATACGAATGGTTCGATATTGATATTAAATACCCATAGATAGTCAATATGAACTTGACTTAGTGATATTGACATGACCTTTATCTTTAAAGATCGAATGTTCAATCTCCCACCCCATAGTTGTATTAAAAAAATTATTCATAGATATCTCCAACATCTTTTTATTAATATATATATATATACATTTATTTAATCTAATATGAATAAGAATACTCATAATAATAATCAAAAAAATTGGTATAAACCAACCTACAAATTTACTTGTTATACCTATCAAACTGGAGAGGGGAGAGGAAAATGATGTTTACATATCACATCAACTTATAATTACTTATTAAATAACAAAGAATTCTACATCCTCAACAGTTCCAATTCACCATACACAAGGATATGTTCTTTAGTTTCCTTAATTTTCTTTCTTCCAAATTCTCTAATGGTTGAAAACATGGTTTTTTTTAGCCCTTCCAGAGCCAACAAAATGTAAACCACAAATCTTTACCCTCTCAAGCTAGAAACTGCTACCAAGTTCATTAAAAACTCAAGTGGGATTGTTGAAACATCAATAAACTACAATGTTTTCCACACCCTCCAATTTATAGAGATGGTAAATGAATCCTTGATGAAGGAACCGTAGATCCCGAATAATAATTTGCGGTACTAGTACGAGAATTGTATCTCCTAGTACGGTCTGTACCGCATCGGCCGCCTGAACCTTGGAACCCTTCTGCATAAAGTAGGAAGATAAAAACTAACATTATAAAGCGCTGACAGTGAAAGGAATTGAATTTTTCAATTAGATGAATATATCATTCCACAAATTCCTTCAAATCAGCAAAGAGAGAAGAATAAGAAATGTACAGTTAATGATCTAACTCCCTTTCAACAATATACATTAGAAGTTGATTGGTCTAAAAGAGTGCGATTTGTCTACTACGCCTGAATGATGATCATTTAAAAAGAAATGCAGCACAATCATGATTTAAATATCCAAAAGAAGAGATGGCAATTTGTGACCTCCCAAATTTTTTTTAATGTAATTTAAATTCAGTTATTTTGTAATATTAGAAAATTATTTTGAATTTTTGGAGGATAAATTGAATTATTATAAAAGGATAATTCAATTTTAGTTTTGGCTTAGAGAAGAATTTTGGAATTTAGATTTGATTAAAGGAAAATTTAGAATTTATGTCAAATTAATTCCATTTTAAGTTAATTTGGGAAATTGAATTAAAATTGGGATTTGGTTTTATTTTGTCATTTGGAGAAGATAATTAGAATTAAATAGATTGAATTGAGATAATTGATTTAGAATTATTTTCCTAAAAGGATTTAGGATTTTAAATCCAAAAATATTTTGGATTTTGAGAAGGAAAAGGAAAGGGGTTTGAGTTGCTAAATAGGTGGTTGGGTTAGGTTTTATTTATTAGTGTTTAAAAGAAAAGAAAAGGAAAAAAAAAAGAAAAGAGGAATTTTCTAGTTTTGTTTTATAGTTTCAAGGATATCGTTAAATGAATTTCAGTTATTTAGTTTTAATTAAGTTAATTATTTTATGCTATTTATTTAGTTTTACTAAGCTATGAAAAGATGTCAACTTGAATTGTATGCATGCATGTCTATAGTAACGACCTAGTTTAAGTCCTAGGGAGTCGAATCGTTACACGATTATATATGCGAGCTAAACTAACGGTACTCTGCGTTACAACTTGCATATGAACATTTCAAAGTCTCCTCCATACCATAGAGTGAAAAGCAAAACAGTAGTTCAGCACTTACCCATAACCATACGAAGGATAAGGCGCAGCAGGCATGAAAGGCCGGCGACCTCGAAAGCCAAAAGGGTTTGGCCTCCTTCCTCGGTATTGCTTCATGCCAGGCACATTCGTCCTTTTAGCAGAGACCTGCAAAATGTAACAAAAACGAACCATGGTTGTTATCCTTATCCACAATAGGCGTACAAGCTCCGGGATGTGCAGAAAGCTCCTACTCTCCCAATCCTAGCAAACTCTACTAACCAAAAGCAAACGCTCCTAAGATACTTTCCCTCTCTATATACACCTTTCACTCACGACTTCTCTCATCCCCCAACGTCTTCCTCTGATATAACATACATTATTGGCGTCCTATTAGTATTAGTGAAATAAATTATTAACAAAAGTTAAAGAGTGTAAATCCGAGTTCAAAAGACCTTTAGTTGACGACCATGCAATTCTGACTCATTTAACAGTAAAGCATTCTGGACAGCATCAACCTCCACGAACTCAACATAAGCAAATCCCTTCGGGTGACCAAATTTGTCCGTCAAAATTGTCACTCTATTCACTGTTCCACATGATTGAAAATGCTGTTGGACCTCTTCTGGCGTGCATGCATAGTCGACCTGAAGTAAAAGCCACGACTGAAATATTAAATCATTTTGTATTGAAATATAATATCGGAAAGCCTTGTGAAATAAGGAGGCAAAAAAAAAAAGCATGCCCAAGGAGAAATGACACTTCAATCTGCCATCCGTTTAGACTTAACAGGACTCCAGATTAGGATCATGTTAAAAGAAAAATATCTTTAGACCTAGAATTCTATCGATAAAATATTATTCCTAGTAGCAGCTGATAGTGACTTGACACATAATATATAATAAACTTCAAACAAATATCCTGCGAATTCATTATTACAAACATGATATTTCACATCTAAAACATGGAATCATTTTTTATTGAAAGCCAAGCTTTCATTGAGCAAAAATGAAAGAGAACAAGGCCATAAAGAAAACAACCCCAAAAAGAGCCAAATTACCACAAAAAAGTCTCCAATCAAGCCAATTTAGACCTAAACAATAATTACAAAATTATTTACATGAAACCTTGCTAACTAAAGCCTAAAAGGAGGCATGAAACCTCGCTAAAAGACTAAAGCTCCTCCCAATATCTCTTAGACCCTCTAAATGTTTGATTGTTCCTCTCATCCCAATGAGGTGTTATTGAGATTTCTAGAAGAGTCTATCGCCCTATGGCATTAGGTGGTGGTTAGGATAAATGAAAAATGAAAGAATGTAAAGATGGTTTACGAGAGAGGAAGATTAGAAATGTGTACAGCCCTTGGTGGGAGTATGCAAACTAAAACATCGCAATGATATCTTCACTACAACTAAAGTTGCAGAACAGAGATGGTGGGAAAAGCTCCTTTTGGCAGGATAACACTGGGGAAAGAATTAATGAATGCAAGAAGCTCAGAATGATAGCAGCATCAATTCATGAAGGGTAGCAACAAGAAGAAACCAGGATAAGTTAGAATTGAATAAACATTTTGAACTTCTTTGCTAGATTAATACAATGCAAGCAGGAAGCGAGCAATGGCAATTCTTAGGAACCTTTGCCAGCAGGGTGTCAACAAAGTGGATAGATTACAAAAGAGATGTCCAAATATGACTATAAGTCCTAACTTTTGTTTTCTCTGCATGAAAGCAGAGGAGGAGGACCAAGGGCACTAATTCTCAAATTCCTCTAATACCCGACAATATGCTGAATTGGGTTTTTCTTCATTCAACTCCCTTACGGACTTGCTGACTCAAGTAGCCTCAATATAATATTAGCTCATTGTTGCAAGGCCATAGACTTTTTAAAAAAAAATAAAAAAATAAAAAAAGGGCAGAAATATGATGAATCAACACAAAGAATATATTTGTTTGGGGCAAGAAAGAAAGAGGACACTTGTCTCAATGAGAAGAGGATGGGCTGGGAAGAGGGCCCTGATTTAAAATCAATTTATATAATTTGCGGTGTGGTATGGCATTCCCTAATGATAACTGTTTTTTTCCCTATATTATTTATCTGAGTTTGACTCCTTGATGAAAATTTGCCTCTCATTTAAAAAGGATGACATTCAAAGTAAAAACTAAAGGAAAAAAAAAGATAGGGATCATTTGATAACCATTTTGCTTTTGGTTTTCTATTTTTGAAATTTACTTTTGTTTCCTCACCATTTGTCGGTAAGCTTTTCATCTTCCTTAAAAATACATTTGAATTCAAAGTCGAATCTCAAAGACAAAATCAAGTATCAAATTTTGGCTTGATTTTTGAAAGCATGTCTAAAAAGTATTAATAAAGCAAGAAAGTTGTAAGTAGAAAAAGTGTTTGTAAGCTTAATTTTCAAAAGTAAAAAAATAAATAAATAAAACGATTATCAAATGGGCACTTAACAGGTATATAAGCTTCTCAACATTTTATTCCAGTACATTAGATACTTCGAGTATAAATAGTAAAGGTGCAATGGTTTGTCGGATGACAAAAGAGAAAATAAAATGAGATCAGGGTTAAAGGTGTAAAACTAGAAATGAGTACTGCAGAACTTCAATATTAAAATAACACGGCGAAAGGAAAGGGGTGATAAATCTCACATTACCAACATATACAGATCGAGAATCTACTTCCTCCTTTTCAGCCTGAGTTGCAGAGGTACTGGATGAATCTTCTTACATGTTAAAAGGAACACAAGTTAATTACAAACAAACTACATACCCTAAAAAGATTGTTAACCGAAGTATGAGACAAAACTTCCACTGATTAATATTTTCTCGCCACCAAAAAGAGGATAAAATGATGAGAAGAAAAGGAGTAATATATTCGTCGGGGGAAAAATCCTATAAAGTATCTAATGAGCATACATGCATGCCACCAGAACACATGCATCTTGCATATTTCACAAGCTGCAAGTTCATAAAGTTTTGAACAGCTAGAAATGCAATATACATACACCTGGAAAGGAAGTGAGGGTACATTAAAACAATCGATTTGTTTCGTTGATAAGTGAAATATAATACAAATTTGACAATATTAGGGCGACATAATTGTTTCACCCTTTAGAAATTTACTCAAATATGACAAAATTTCTAGAATCAAATAGAATACGTAAGAAACAAGAGAGAACTTAACTTCCATTCCACCCAGATGAAAAACAAGCATTAGAAGAAATTTGTCAAATATCATCCAAATATATAAATGAAAACTCACAAGGCTTCAGAATTTTCAATATCTAACTATGCTTTGTGTTGTTTAGTTTTGTTTTTATGAAGAAGTTTGCTACATACTAAAACGGACTTTGATTGTTTAGAAAAAGAGAAATGGGGATTATTGAACTCCTTGGTTACGCCATATGGACACTAAAGATAGGCATCGAACCTCGTGGTAGACCAACCACCAGACTTCCCCCGGGGACTCTTAATCCATTAAATAACTCTTTGACAACATTCGTTAATCACAAAACTCCCCTATTTTCCTTCAACGTCCCTTCATTGCAAACCACGCCAATTTCTAGACTCTCTGAAACTAGAATACCAAAAAACCCCATTGCATCCTTCAAGTACAATACAGACAATAAGGATAAACCCAAACAGCTCTTAGAACTTCACGCAACCAGATTCTCGAATCGGGCAGCCATATTCAATCCCTTCGATATGAAAACATGTGATCGGTCTTAAAGGTTAAAACTAGGTTTTTAAAAAAAAAAAAAAAAAAATGTGTCTATTCCTGTAAAGAAAAACAAACTACATAGGTAATTCAAGTAACCTAAATCCTCCCACAACATCAATAAACAGGATTCAAGAACCAACTTACTAAATTACAGAGATGAAAGAGGAAGATACCTTGAACAGCACCCATCTCCTTCTCAACTTTGGCCTGCATTTCCCGAAGGGCACCGGCCTCCTCTTCGATCTCTTTAAGCCTCCTCTTCATGTCCTCCAAGTCCTGATTAATTAGAAAATACAGAGAATCAGAGACAGACAAAAGTCCATGAAAGAGACTCGGAAGAAGTGGAAAAGCGTGCCTTGGAGTTGGCGTTACTAGGCTCAGCATCATAGCCTTCTTCGTCGGCTCTACCAGAGGACATGTCCAGGTCGGCATCCATCTCGGCGTCGTCGGGAATATCGCCACCATAGACTTCGTGTTCGTGCTCGTCGTAGTTAAAATTGCTCTCCATCTCCGACTCCGTCTCCGTCTCCAGTGGCCCCTCGATCGGTGGTTGGTATGTGTATTTTGTCTACTGGTTCCCAATTGCTGAAGATTAGGTTTCGGATCCTGTCTGCGACTCCGGTTTTCATATTCCTGCTCTTTTTTTATTATTATTATTATTATTATTAACAGTGTATCTGGAAAAAAATTATATTTGGTGTGAACTTGATAAGCATAATTGGAATACAAATATGAATAAAATATAATATTAAAATAAATTAATTAATAAAATATCAAATAAAAAATTTCTCTAAATTCTCCACTTTCTCGAATTTCCATAGACTTTGTCCAATGTGTGTTTTCCAAAATCCACAAAATGCCATTGTTTATAGGCAATTTGGCAAGTAAGAGTTGAATTATACGAACACTAAATATGTGTAATGTTGAGATGCGTGAACAACATTTTGAGAAATTAGGGCATGACACATGGTCAGTGGATACTAAGCATGAGCATCTAATGGACATCTATTATCATAATATTTATAATAATCCCTCTTAGATGCCCATTATATGTAAATGAAATATGTCTCGTTAAAACCTCACTGGGAAAAGACCCAATGGAAAAAAAATCCTAGTGAAGGGAAAATAGTACTATTTCATATAATTATACTTCTACAAAGTATATTTACTCCCCCTCGTGGAAACATCACTTGAGATCTTTGAGTCGTCGCATTCCAATATTGTGCACCAGTTTTTCAAAGATTACAGTTGGTAATATCTTTGTAAATAAGTCTGTCAAGTATCATTAGAACAAATTTGTTGTACATTGATGTCGTCATTTTCTTCAAGACCATGAGTGTAGAAAAGTTTTGGTGAAATATGTTTTGTTCTATCTTTTTTAATATATCCTTATTTGATTTGGGATATGCATGTTGTGTCGCCTTCGTATGATATCGTTGGAAGATTTTTACTAGATGATAAACCACATATTCCACGAATATGTTGAGTCATTGATCTTCGCCATACACATTCTCGACTAGCCTCATGAACAAGAATTTCAGCATGATTTGAAGAAGTAGCCGTCGTGGTTTGTTTCATTGATCGTCATGATATACAAAAATTTCTCCACGTACCAAGTAACCTATTTAAGATCTAGCTTATATGGGTTAGATAACTAATCTGCATCTTCACAACCAACTAGATCATAATTAAATTTATTATAATAAAATAAATCAATGTAAACTAATTCTTGCATAAAACGTATCATATGCTTAACTCCACTCCAATATCCTCCTTTTGGAGGAATATTGTGACATCCCGACTTTGGTAAGATCTTGAAGCTTAAGAACAAATTCATATATGAAGTCTAAAGGGTAAAAGTTGGCTAAGTAATTTAATTCATAACCTAAGACAGGTGGGGGAAATTATAAAGGTTAAAATAATGGACGCATAGAAGGTCATGTGGACGCATAGAAGGCCATGTGTATGCATGCTTGGAGGTGAAATGAGACAAAGAGGACACACGGCTATGCCTTGAGCTTAGAAGGATAGAGTTATGCTTGAAAAGAAGATGGAAGTTAAGGAAGAAAGAAGCAAGGGATGGGTGGACGCATAGGATTAAGATGGGACGCATAATGAGACCTTGTGGATTCCATTTTAAGTCTATGGGGAATAAAATGGAAGAATAAGACAACCTCTTGAGGAAAGAATTACACCAAGGAAGCTCAATTGCCCTCGTTGGATGCATACCTAGGAAGGAAAGCATAGGTTGGGCGCATACCTAAGAAGGAAGTGTAGGTTGAGCGCATACCTTTTCTATGAACCAAAAAAGGAAGCTATGTTATGAAAGGGAGACAGGTTGAGAGCATAGCTAGGAAACCATATGTCCAAATCTTGAGATCCATGCATTGGAGACACTATATGGGGGCATGATGAGTAATGCTGGACGCATAAGAGGGTTTTCAAGACATCTTTATTGGGTTCCAAAGGAAAAAAGTCACTTTGAATGCATAAAGGTTATCTTAGGGACTATGCTATAAATGGAGGAGATTATGCGTTAAACACAAGAAGTTATGCTATGAAGAACTCTTAGATGATCTGGAGGAAGGAAATGAAGACTTGGGTACATACTAGGACAAGGTGGGTGCATACTTGGGTGAGACCCACTTGGGCGTATATCTAGACAAGGATGGATGCACGGAATAGTCACTAGGGGATGTTTGGAGACAAGTGAATACTTAAAGAAATAATTAGTTAAATATGAGTGAATCGCGTGTTAAACTATACACCACCAAGAGGGGAAAATAGGGTTGGACGTATAGAGGGAGGATGATGGGCGTATAAGGTATTCAAGCGGGAGAAATTGGCAAGTGTTGGGTAACATAGGACACAAAAAATAAAGAAACCCTAGAAAAACCTAATGATGGGTGCATAGTGTGAAACCCAAACCCTACTTTCCCTATTTAAATATATTTATTATTGAAATTAGTAAAATGAAGGGTTTAATATTTGAGTTAATGTGGAACTGTAGGGAAATGGGTAAAGGATAAGGAAATGAAGAAGGAAATGCTTGAGTATTAAAGACTTGGCTCTCGGGTGTTTTTAAGTTAGCCTAGCAAGAAGAAAATTTTGGCTAAGTGTTGGTCGTAAATATGGTGGGCGAGCATCGAGTAAAAGTGGGCCTACTCCGTAGTGTCACCAGGATTAGGTATCCCTCCTTAATCCTTATACTACAGACTTTTTTAGGTTATCACTTAAGGTATGATTCCCTTATATATCTCATATACATGCTTAAGTTTACATACAATAACCATAGAGCCTTGTTTATTGGATATGAGTAAATGCCAAATAAAATAGCTATTATTTTCTTCATAACAATGTGTACAGTTTGCAAACTACGAGACTCCGGGAGAATTAGAACACCAATCCCAACAGAGCGAGGAAAAGATTGTGCATCGAGTATGCATGAGCGAGAGATCGTGCATCGATTAAGCATGAGTGAAGAAAGGATCGTGCATCGAGTATGCATGAACGAAGAAGAGATCGAGCATCGAGTTTAGGCCATGCATGAGCGAGGAAGCGATCGTGCACCAAGTATGTGTGAGCGAGGAAGGGATCAGGCATCGAGTTTGCCATCGTTCATCGAGTAAATGCCATTGTGCGTCGAGTAAATGCCATCGTGCGTCGAGTAAATGCCATCGTGCGTCGAGTAAATGCCATCGTGCATCGAGTAAATGCCATCGTGCATCGAGTAAATGCCATCGTGCATTGAGTAAAATGTCATTGAGCATCGAGTATGCCATCGAGCATCAAGTTTTGCATGAGCAATCAATTTTAAACACCCTTTAAGAAGGCCAGTTGGGTCGGTTTAGTGGAGTCAACCCACTAAGTGGTTGTTGTGGCAACCTATTAAGGATGAATGGTTGTCGTGAGTACAAAAGGAGAAAGTCGACTTCAAAAGGCTATTTTAAACAAACCACTCGAGCATTTGAAGAGATTTCAAAGCCATCTGAAATCTAAAGAAGTCTAGTTGATGGTGGAGGGCTGCTGGAAGAATAAACCATCAGGAACTTACTGAAAATTTGAAGAAAGTATAAGAAGGTCAAACTCTTGAGTAAATCAGGGCCAGTGCTAGAATTTTGAATATTTCAGCCAAATTACGAAGAATTATGAACTCAAATTTTGAGGTAAGCATCTTAAGACATTTTTTAGCAAGTTTGTAGAAGGAAGTTTCTTGAGAAAAGTGTGGGATTGGTGTCCTAATTCTTTCGAAGTCTCGTTGTTTGTAATATATACACAATGTTATGAATAAAATAAGAGTTATTTCTCTCTAGCATTTACTCATATCCAATAAACAAAGTTCCATGGTTATTGTATGTAAACTTAAGCATGTATATGAGATATACAATTGGATCATGCCTTAAGTGATAACCTAAATAGGACTGTAGTATAAGGATTAAGGTGGGATACCTGATCCTGATGACATTACGGATACGACCTACTTTGTAGAGGTTTGCAAGTGTTGTGAACTACTACAGATGGTAGATCCTAACCATTCACATAGAGACATGCGAGCGGGGGTGTCCTATACAAAGAGTTTGTATAAGACCAAACTACGAGATGATTCGTCTCTATATATAACACTATTGATACTAGAGACTTACATCTCACCTAAACGATCATAGGTGACACGACCTCAATCTTTAGTGTTTTGGGAACTTCTATCTTTGAAAGCGATCCTTTGATTAGTATGGGTAAGAATGGTCAGATTGCCAATTCAACATACCTACTTTTTTTGGGACTTGTCTGATTTGGGAGATAGGAACTCAATTCCACTAAATGGAATTCACTCATTCCCCGAAGCAGGATAAGTAGATAGATTGCTCCCTTAAGGGCTGATTCTGGGGTTTGAACATAGTGGTCACAACTTCTCTTTGGAATAAAGGACTCAGTCATAGTAAGACTATGACTTATGTTCATTATAGGGATCAGTGGTACTTAAGGAGTTAGATGTAACTACAGGGGCATAACGGTTATTGACCAAGTTGTACTTGCGAGCGATCTGTGAAGGTTTATCGCACTATTGATTGGTTAAGATGGACACGTAATATATCTATTATAAGAAAAGTTCAACTATCGGTCTCTAGTGAAGTGTCTGGGAGTTAACGGATGGTGGATCCCGTGACTAAAGAGTTCAGTCAGTTATTCACGTACCGTTGGAGCTTCGAGCTACAGGTCCATAAGGCCCCCTTGGTAGCTCAATGGATTCAAGTTGAGAATTAGTTCTTGGTGTTAATTTAAAATGTTCAAATTGACAAGAAGTAATTCGATTATACATGATATGATCGGCGTGATGTATGAGATATATCAAGTGGAGGGTTAATGTAAAAGAAATTTACATTAAGGATCATGGAATAGAAAAAGAGCTATAGTTTATATGTTTCATGAGATGAAATATTAAAACTATAGGTTATAAATATATTATGGTGAGTTGGTTATCATATGTATTTATAATAATATTAATTATTGGATAATTATCTATTTTTCTCTAATAACCAATTGAGTGGGAGATTATTGGTGGTTTCA
Organism: Benincasa hispida; assembly: GCF_027475165.1. Taxonomy (NCBI): domain Eukaryota; kingdom Viridiplantae; phylum Streptophyta; class Magnoliopsida; order Cucurbitales; family Cucurbitaceae; genus Benincasa; species Benincasa hispida. Next base: position 2,414,494 of record NW_028326240.1, read on the forward strand.
TGGTAACCGTGAGATAAAAGGGAAAAATGTTTTCATAATTTTTGAAGTTGTTGAATTGAAAGAGTTCCCATTCTCAGAAATTACTCACGAAAAAGTTGTCTAGTAAATATGATCTACTAAACGACAACTTGGAGAGACTAGACGATCGTGGAGTATTTCTATACGATAAACACTCAGCTGGCCAATTAGCTAAACGATCGTGCGGCTTTTGCTAAACAATCGCATAGCGTTTGTTAAACAATTGGGCATCGTCTATACGATAGACTTTGACATCTCCCACTTGCTCAATTGTTTACACGACTGTTCCTCCGGTCTCGTCCTCTAACCAAGTCCACACAGAGCCCACACTTATATATTCTCACGCTGAGAATA
>NW_028326240.1:2415365-2434365 GCF_027475165.1 Benincasa hispida
AGAAAAAGTTTCACAAAATCTCAAGATACCACCAAAGGAACATTGGACTATGTCCATTAAGACCTATAGGGACCATTGGTTACGTAAATTTGGGACGCAATTTTATACGATGCATGTCTTAGGTTATGCATTGGTTCTCATACGTCAGTGGTCATGCGTTGGAATGGAATGTATGCATTGATCTCATATGCAATGACCATGCGTTCCTGTCACAAGTTTTCTTGCGCTCTCGCCAAGTATAACGAGATCGCAAGTTTCTCAGGTGATCTAAGGTCGAACTCTGGGACTTGTAGCTAAATGTATGCAGTAAAGTGTATGCGGCGAATAAATAAAAGAATGATGAGGGTTATGGGCTAAGCACTTCTCCTACTCCTAACTAACAAATTAAGCGGTGGAAGTATGAATGAGAGGTAGAGACATGGCAACTGTTAACGCGTGATAAAATTCATGGAAAAATAGATAAAATGGTGATGTCTTCATCGCAACCCTAAGCTTGACTGCAAGGGTAACCCCAGCCAATGCAAACTTATGCGATCATGCTATACACACCTAACGAAGATGCACGCGAAGTGTAATAGCAAATGGAGCTTATTCCTAATTCTCCATTCTTGCTTATGCGATCTTAATCTAGCTCTCTCAAGCCTCGATTCTAACCTAGCTCTCTCAAGCCTCGATTCTAACCTAGCTCTCTCAAGTCTTAGGTTCTTTCTTTAGACTCTCTCTCGAGTAGCTCTAAAGAGGTTATGGTCGCATACATAAGACAAGGTAATCACATAAACATGGGTGACGTAAGATTATTCCTATCTCTAGTGAACACTTGCTTACATTGCTTAATGTGACCAACCACTTACCCTCCCAGGTAGTTAGTTGCTACTAATTCTACTCATAGACAAGCATTGCATCCGCTTATAGACAAGCGTTGCTACAACTTCACACTAAGAAAATAAGGTTTTCTCACAACACTCACGTAATGCACACCTCCCAGTTGTTTGCTACATGCTTTATATTTCTATGTCGCATGATTAAGTATGTGATATTCTAACAATCTTACTTAGTTATGCAATGAAAGTAAAGGATACTAAGTAAATGAAGACGGAGATGGAATCGAAGGAAAATATAGAAATGCATCGATCACAAAATGTATTAATTCTTAAGCCAAAATGTAATACAATATAAGGAAAGAAGAGATATAGAGGGCCAGTTGGAAACAATGTCTTGCTTCCAGCAGATATGTGTCAAGGCTACCAGTGGTGCCATGGATGGGCGGTGGAGTAGACTCTCTCGAGCTCTAACTCTAACGAAGGCGCCGGTCGTCACTCGGAATAATTGAAGGGGATGAAGAACTCTCAAGCTATCTTTTCACACTTTGGTCTGGATCACAAGGATCTGCCCTAAGGTAGAGAACCTCAGGCGGAAAACCTTGAATAATTTGAAGTTCTGCTCAACAGCTTCTATTTATAGAGCTTGATCATCAACAGCATTTATAGACTTGCTCTGAATCTGACATTCGCGGCGCGATGGTCCTTTTCTGAATCTCTGCTACTAACGGCGTGGTAGGGGAAATGTCAACATCATCTTTTGATACTCCCGAGGTATACGTTCATATTTGCATTCCACCAACCTTACGGTGATCCCTCTATTATGGTTATTATTCTGTAGCTGCAACTTCTTTGCAATGACCGCATTCGCTTGACGGTCGCAACTTCTATGCGATGGACGCATGTAGTTACTGGCCGCAACATCCATGCGTCGAACGTATGCGTTCGCCTCTGTGATGGAGAGATCCCCGCATGCGATCGTCTTTGCGATGGCCTGGCTTCCGTGCTTGCGATCGCTTTCTGCGGTTGCTACAAAAACAAACAATTGAACGCATAATAGTGGGTTAACCGAGATTCTTAATGTCGATCGACGCAAACTCGTTTTCTCATGAATTCCTAACATAATCATCGTATATTCTACTTAACAGCCCTCATAATTCTAAATAAAAGGCCTAAAATGACGTGCATTTCTACCCGTCATCAACCATTTCCTACACCAAGCCTTAGTGGCTCAAAGTATTTTCTTACCTTTATAGATGACTTTTCTAGGAAAAGCTGGATATACTTTATTAAAAATAAGGACCAAGTTTTTGGGAAGTTTAATGAATGGAAAGTCATGATAGAAAATCAAACATCAAAAAGGTTAAAATACTTTAGAACCGATAATGGGCTTGAGTTTTGCAATGAATATTTTGACAAATTTTGTAGTGAGAATGGTATAACCAGGCATAGAACAGTGAGGTATACACCTCAACAAAATGGGATTGCTGAGAGGTTAAATAGAACCATAATGGAAAGGGCTAAGTATTTGCTTTCGGATTCTATCTTAGGTGAAAAATATTGGGCAGAAGATGCAGCTTACATAGTGTGTACCTTGGATAGGTGCCCTCACACATCTTTAGAGTTGCTTGCCCCTAAAGAAAAGTGGACTAATCATCCTCCTAACCTAGATAACCTCAAGGTCTTTGGATGTGTATAGATTATACACCAAAATAATGGAGAGTTAAAGGCCAGAGCAATCAAGTGCATGTTTGTAGGCTTTATAGACGGTGTCAAAGGGTATAAAATGTGGCATCTAGTTGAGAGGAAGTTCATAGTAAGCAAAGACATCACCTTTAGAAAAGAGGAGATGTTTATGCAAAAGGAAAAAAAGCATGAGGATGAAGATGAGTCATCCAACTCAGGAATTGAGGTGGAGTTACCCACTGAGCAACCAACAAAATCTAACCAACCTAGTGTCACAGGAGAAATTGAGGAAGATGTAGAGGAATAAAAGGAGCAGTAAGTGAACAGCCTGATTTAAGTTAGTATGTCTTAGCTAGGGATAGACAAAGGAGAACCATTATCTCTCCAGCTAGATATATTGAAATGAACTATATGAATCTGGTTTTAAATGTTGTTGTAGCTCCAACTAACCAAGAACCAACAACCTTTGAGGAAGCAACAAGTTGTATTGATGCAAGAGATGACATTGAAGATATGAATGAGGAGATGCATTCACTAAAAGTGAATGACACTCAGTCTTTAGTCCTTCTACCTAAGAGTTATAAACCAGTGGCCTTTAAATAGGTTTTCAAACTTAAGGAATGAGCATCCTATGATCAAACCTAGGTATAAAACAAGGTTGGTTGCAAAGGGGTTTACTCAAAGGGAAGGAATAGACTATTCTGAGATTTTCTCTCCAATTGTCAAACAATCTTCCACAAGACTTCTTCTATTCTTAGTTGCTCAAAATAATTTAGAATCATATCAACTAGATGTCAAAACTACCTTCCTTCATGGACATTTAAAGGAGACAATCTATATGACATAACCTAAACTATTTGAAGTTAAAGGAAAAGAAAATCTCTATTGCTTACCCAACAAGTCTATCTATGGGTTAAAAAAATCACCTAGGTGTTGGTGTAAGAGATTCAATGATTATATTTCTAGCATTGGATTCAAAAGAAGTTCATTTGATATATGTGTTTATGTAAATACAGGTTCTTACAAGGACAAGGCTTACCTATTCATATATGTAAATGATATGTTACTGACAGGTAGGTCCAAGGAAGATCTAACCCATGTTAAAAACCTGTTAAAAAAGGAGTTTGATATGAAGGACTTGGGAGAAGCAAGCAAGGCCCTAGGAATTGAAATCCAAAGGAATAAGAAGGTGTCTATTCTAAGTATCAATCAGTTCAGTTACTGTGAGAAGATCCTTAAAAGGTTCAACATGAATGATGCTAAACCTGTGAGCTTACTTATTGCTCAGTACTTCAAGCTTTCCTCAGCTCACTCTCCTAAAGATTCTGACCAAGAACATAAAAAATAGATGGTTGTCATACCCTATAGTCAAGCAGTCAGAAGCCTAATGTATTTAATGATTTCTACCAGACCTGATCTCTCATATTTAGCTAGCCTAGTTAATAGATATATTTCTAACCCTGGTAAGAGACATTGAGAGCCTACTATATGGATCCAAAGGTACTTAGTTTGGTCTAAAAACTCAAGATTAGTCTACCAAAGGTTAGCTGAGCAAAACTTAGAACTTTATGGATATGTGGATGTTGACTATATTGGTGATTTGGACAAAAGAAGGTCTTTAACAGGTTACCTATTCCTTTATGGTCCTAATCTAATCAGTTGGAAAGCAACACTACAACCTATAGTAGCCTTATCTACAACAAAAGCTGAATATATGGCTTTAACAGAAGCAATCAAAGAGGCATTGTGGCTTCAGGGATTGCTGAAAGACTTTGGAATAGATCAAACAACAGTGAAATCTACTGTTACAACCAAAGTGCTATCCATTTGTCCCGAAATCCACAATACCATACTAGAACATAATATATTGATATCAAGTATCATTTCATTAGAGATAAAATTGAAACAGGGGAGATAAAAATTCTAAAGGTTCATACTTCAGACAACGCATCTGACATGTTAACAAAACCTGTTTCAAAGCTTAAATTGGTTAAATGTCTAGAACAGATTGGTTTCAAGCTTCCAGACACAGGGTAGACAGAATGGTCAGAATCAGGAAGATCAGAAGATTGCAAGGCATTAGAGTCAAGGTGGAGAATTTGTTGAAGCTGTGACTCAAATACCTAATTTTTTATTTGTTTATAACTAGCTTTATGATGTAACGGTCAGTTGGTATACTTTATAAATACCTCTGATCATTAAAACAAAAACAGAGAGTTATCATCATTTCCTAGTTTTCTGTAAACAACAAAAAGTTGTACGCAATCTTCAATAGTAAAGAACTTGAATCTTCCCGTGGATGTAGTCAATCTTGCTGAACCACGTAACTCTCTGTGTTTCTTCTTCTTGTCTTTATCTTTCTTGTTCATTCATCTTCAATCTTTCTACAAATCGTGCACCATACAATCTCATTTCAAATCGTATCAAACAACAGAGTATCGAGTCCAATCGTGCATCGATCTTCGCATTGAGTAGCTTCGAGTTGATCGTTTTCATCTTTAAGTCGCACTGAGTATTGATCAAGGCTCATAGAGTATCAGTTCAGTTGTCATCGAGTTCCATCGAGGATTCAACAGAGACTCGTCAGACAAAGAAGGGAATTCTCATCGAGCATCGAGTAGAAAGACATCGAACATCGAGTATCGATCATCGAGGATTTGGCAAAATATTTCTTAGCATTTTCTTTATCTTTCAAGTGTTGATCTTAAGTATTTGGGCCTAGTGAAGAGTGGTTCACCCAACAATAATATATATAGATCCGCTGCAGCAATAGAGAAATACCGGGAGAAAATAGTGGAGTTAGAATGTTGTGATAACTTGAACAAGTATCAACATCACTATTCATTCCTGTCGGTGTCTTTATTAGTTAGTTTAATGGCCACACAAATTTTCAACATATTATCCTACTATTCATATCACTCTCATTAGTTCTTTCAGGCTGTAGGCCACATTTTCTATCTTTCAAGGGAAAATCCATATTTCACATTTGTCAACAACAAATCGAGTTCCTATTTTGTTTATTTTAAGTTTTTTTTCATCCCTTTTTCAAATGTGTCACCCTTAAAATTTATTAAACGTGATAGTCCATTGGTTCAAAAAATATAATTTTTTGTTTAAATCATATCTTGATAGATTAATTCAACTTTAAGGACTATTTTAAGTCCTTCACTGATATAAAAACTAAAGTTAGTTGTAACTAACATTATAATTGATATATAGTCTCCAAAATTCAACAAGCATAACAAAATAAACCCCAAAACAAAGTTATACAAAATCGAAAGAAATCTAAATGAAATGATTGTGTTGTTCTGTCAATAAATCCAAAACTTCATATCAAAATGAAGAAAAAAAGACATATAACAAGTAGATGAATTAAAAACACTAATATAATAGCAAGAATTTAAGAAATTAAAAAGAAAATAATAAAATAGGTATAAAAAAATGTATCAGTGGCCTAATATACATAATCTCATGTATATCGTACCACACTGATATATTACCATAAAAAGTTCAACATACAGAACAAAATCAACCTCAAAAACTAAGTCTAAAACGAAATAAATGAAATACATGTGTGGCTCTCTTAACGTTGTAAGTTTTAATTTCATGATTATATAATATAATTTTAATATTATATAAAATAATAAATGTTAAGATCTTTGAACTAGATGACATTTATAGTAGTATAAGTTAGGGTAATATACCTTGATCAAAGAACTACTTAATGAGGTAAAGAGAGGATCATCCCATATGATTGAATTATCTTTTACTAAATAATTTAATAAAATAATAGGTCGATAATGCACATAATCACATTAATGATAATCTTAAATTTAAATTAAATCTAATAAATGAACACAAAATGGAATAGAAAAAATATATAAACAAACAGATTAATTAAAAACAATAGATATACTGGCAAGAATTTGAAGAAGAAAATAGGGATCACGCTTTGCGTTTATTAAAATGGTAAAATCAAAATAAAAAAAAAAGAATAAAAAAAGAATGTTACAAAATTGGCAATTAAAAAATATAAAAACGTAAAAAGAATCAACACATAGATATACATTGTTCATTAACCATGTGTTAACCATGTCCACGGAACAAAAGGAGAACAATATTTTTATAGAGAATGTTTTGTGGATACACAAATAGCGCCTCTAAAGTCAGAGAGTTTAGAGAGGTCACTACTCTAAACCCTAGGATCATAATCGTAAATAAATACAAATAAGTAAATATGTTAGATACAAATTTTGAATAGGTTTCGCGGACATTGCCCTCAAAACCCCACCAAGGCATGCTGCTCGCTGACCGTAAACACCTAGACCCTAGCTCGCTAACCGGTCAACAAAACTCCCGTACTTGGTTGTTTGAAGGCCCAACAAATAAATTTAAGGCATGTCTATTTTGCCATCTGTTATATGTTAAAATTTTCTTATTACAAATTTACCAAATTTAATATTTTTAGTAAATTTGAAAACATAAAACAAGGAAGATTAAATATTAAATAAATTCCAATTAAGGAGATATTTTGAATATATTTTCAAGTGTTTAATCAAGTCATTTTTGAAGAAATTTGAGTGTTTAGCAACCACGTTTGAAAAAAGATTTTCAAGTGTCAGTTTTTATCAAAAGTGTTTAGTTAAAAAATATTTTTTTAAAAAACATTTTTTTTCTTAAGTGAATCCAAAGAGATTCTAAACTATTGATTGGTGAATTGCTTAAACATCTAATTTCCATTCACGAATATTTGAGAGTCATATATTGAAATACATGGCATAACAAATATAGTTTTGATTTTGCAATAAACGAGAGTACATAGAAGGCATACACATACAAAGCATACCTTTTTGTTTTGTGGACATGGTTTTATTTAGCTTATGCTTCATGATCAATAAGTTGTTGGATACATGATATGAGATAGGCGTGGCTTTGCATGTAGATGCAATGGTTTTGAAAGATGGAGTTCAGTCTCTGAGAAGTCTATCTTTGTGATATGTGGCAATAAACTCCATGAAAATCTTTGTAGAAGTCTAGCAAATAGCATCATGGTAATGTTAGGGCCAAGTGAGCTACCAATACAATCTCTTCTTCCTTTAGTAAAGGTGATGAATCGAAGATTGGGTTCTGAAATTTCAAATTCAGTTGCTCCATCTTTTAGATGTCGTTCTGAATCAAATCTCATTGGATCCTCCCAAATCTTTGGGTTCCGGCCGAGGCCGAAACGACATAGCAAAATTTGGTTACCTTTTGGGATGAAGTAGCCACCCACAACAATGTCAGAGTTGGAAACATGAGGAACATTGAAGGATGAAAATGGATGAAGTCGAAAAAGATTTTCTTATACAAGCTATCAGATTCTTGAACCAACCTATCTCTTCCAACTACTTTTTCCAATTCTTCAACAACTTTTTGGAGAATTTTTGGTTGATTGAGTAACTCTACCATTGCCCACTCTACTGCATTTGAAGGATTATCTATGGTTGTAATGTTATATGATGGAAAAAATGCAATTTCACTAACATAAAGAAGTTCTTTGACTTTGATTCTACTTGTTATATATATTAGATAACCAAGATGGGACCTTTTTTATTTTTTATTTTTGAAAATTATGGTTACTTCCTCTTTATTTGATTTACATTTTTGTTAAGTATAATGGTTGAATTCTTAATCAAATTTAAAAAATGAAAACAAGTTTTTAAAAGCTTTCAAATTTTAGCTAGGCTTTTTAAATCATTAGTAAAAAGTAAATAATTAAAGAAAAAATTTGGAGGTAAAAGTAGTGTATATAGATTTAATTTTTAAAAAGAAAAAACCAAACTCAAATAGTGACCAAACAGAGCTAAGTTAATAATAAATGTATCTATTTAGAAGTTCCAAACTTAAATTGTGAATTAATTCATATTGATTATTTAGCCATATTGTTCAAATAAAAAAAAGGAAGAAAAAGAACGACTAATTTTATTATTATTTACATCAAGAAGAAAAAGAAGGAAATAAATATTTATTAATATGACTAGTTAGCAATAAAACATTATTGATTTTACTAAGTTTTAAAAAAGGTGAAAATGTTTGTTAAATTAAAACAACCACAAACATTATGACCTTGAATAGAGAACATTAGTTAACGAATTATAGAGACAATTATGTAACATAATGAGAAACCAAAGTTTCTAAGCAAAAATTGGGCTTATGTTGTTTTACTCATATCCATGAAACAAAGTCTCCCTAAGGAAGGGATTGGGATGCAGATTTAGAATTTTAAGCATAGAAATGCTATCAGAAAAACATTTATCTAGAGTGTAGGTTTAGGAAGTTCGAGAATGAAATACAGATTCATAAATATTGAATTTGTGATATATATATATATCGTATTTAATAAGTACTTAGATTTTAATTTAGCTTAAATTTTTCATCTTAATTAATTATTTTAATTATTTTAATATAGTTAAATTTTGACTCAAGAGGCATGCTATCTTGGCATGACCTCTATCCCAAGAGGTAGGAGGTTTAATCCCCCATCCCACAATTATTGTACTAAAAAAATAAATAGTTTAGTTTAATTATTTTGATATAATTAATTTTTAAATAAAATAAAATAAAATAAATAATTGAAATTGTATTCCATACATTTTTTTTAATTTTACATTGACCAACTTATACATGTATAACAATAATGAATCATGAAAAATGAAAAAGATATTGAATTTGTATATAACGAAGAATAAATTGAATATTATATATATATATATATATATATATATTTATTTATTTATTAGTATTTTTAATATGTCTAATCTAAAATTTAATATTATTTATTTTACGAAATTTAATTTAGTAGTTGGTAATTCAAATTAAACTCAATTTCAATGAGCACTTTTCCATTTTTTAAAGAATATTAGTTTGTTTAATTTTAAAATTGAGATTGCACTAAAATTATAATTTTATTTAATTTATTTTTTTCTATAGTTTGATAGTTCAATTTTACAAAGCTTCAATTGAAGTTTCATAGATTTTGTTACTACCTTATGCTAAATGATTTTTTTTTTTTTTAAAGAAAACTAGTATTTTAATATTAAAATCAATTACTAAAAATATATACGTACATATATTTTTTTATCAAATGTTATTTTAATTCCTGTAGTTGGATAGGAAAAAATCTTAAAGTTTGAGCTTTAATTTTTAGGGGTCTTTTTAAAAATAGAAAAATATTTAAAAATATTTACACTTTATTGTAAAAAGTTTAAAAAGTAAAAGTACTTTTGAAACTCTTGCTATAAAGTGTAAATATTTTTGAATTTTTTCTGTTGATAAGAATTTCCCTAATTATTTTTATTTGGTAATTTAATTTTCAATAACGAACATTATAATTCATTATTTTGAGGAAATGTTATAAATCTTCGAACTAGTTAGATTGACCGAAAAAAAATTGTAATTAAATTAAATGAAGCAAAATCATTATTTTCATGCTATCTTGTACAAAAGCACACTAATAACAAAACGAAGGATAATTTTTAAGTCCAACATAAAATTATTTAATGTTAGTAACACTTTTATCTTAAATTAAAAAGGAAACAAAAAGAGAATTAAAAAAATAATATAATAACTATAATAATATATAAAAAAATCCTAAGAAAAAATTAAAAGAGAGAGAAAGTATACTTTAAAAAAATTATTGTTGTAGTTTAAAAAAATAATAACCCACAAGCTTAAATCTGATCCTAAACAAAGGCTAGCTTTAAGATATCTAACTCATCCTAAACCCAAATTTAAATTTTATTTCAAAACCAATTGGTTATAAGAGAAATAATCTATACCTGTATTTTATATAGATTGTGAGACCTCTTCATCTTTCTAACGAGAGATCTTCAACATGTACTCAAAGAGACATTATCTTGAAGAGGACATCATTCTTGAGTTGGATTTCAAATTTATATCCAATACTCGTTTGCATTTCATGGTCTTTGATACCATATTAGATAAACATATATGGTTCCATCTCAAAAGTAATTGACAATAATGAAAGGACGATAGTCTATCAAATATGTTACAAACATTGTAAAGTTTCTTCATATTTTCAATGTGAAATCCTCTACAATAGATGAAAAAAGGGTTATACCTACCGTAATTTGAGCATTAATCTCTTCGATTGACAACATCGATGTACCATTCTCATTTTTTTAGTGAGATAAGGATATCAAGAATGTTCTCCACCTCGTTTCTCCTCCCATCTCTCCATTCTTGAACTCTTTCCTCTATTATTAGTTCATCATGGTTTCTTATGACTTTCAAGGCCCCTTTTACTATCTTCCGGTGTCCATCCAAATCAAATAGCTTCAAACAAGGCATAAACTCCGATACAGAAAATGCATAAGTATGCGTTAGAATCGTAAGCAATGCTTGATTATGGTATTCTTCTTCAAAAGATGGCCCCCCATCTTCCCTTCCTTTTCCATAATATCTTCTATTGAATATCATTCTTCTAATAATGTTGCTGCAATAATGTTGTGTAATGCTTCTTATATTGATCGCTTCACAGCTTCTAGTGAGGCTAAAGACGTAGCATAGAAGAGTATCAGCTTTCTTTAATCTTTGTCCAAGAATTCGATGGAGGGTCGATGGATTGAAAACATGAGAAGCAAGGTTCTTTCTCATCTTCTTCCATTGATCCCCTATCGGCAAAACAACTGTACCGAGGAATCCATAACTCAACATCTGGGCAGTGATGGAAATTATCGGTCGTGATGCGAAGACGGAATCGTATGTCTTTAAAAATTCAAGAGCCAACTCGGGAGAAGCAACAGGGATTATATGAGTATTTGATCCGAGACGGATGCATGCAATTTCATTATTGAATTGCTTCATTACTTCATGAATCCATTGGTGTGTTGGTGAGTTTTTTTTCCTCAATAACATTGCTGGAAGGCAGCCAAGGAGTGGCCATGGCTTTGGGCCTGGTGGCAGCCTCAAGGCTAAGGGCTTTCTTTTGTGGTAATAGTGATAAATCCTAATAACATAAATAATAAAGGAAGATATGAATAAAATGAAGGAAATGAAGGTTTTGGCTATGGCTGCCTTTGCAAAGTTCTGATATGCCAATTCACTACTGAATAAGAAAGCTTTCATGGCTGTTTACACAATCTTTCTTTGTGTTTGCCTACAATGTTAATGTGAACACTTTATAAAAGAGCTTTATCTATTAATACATGTATGGAAAGCATGTCCACAAACTGAAAAAGGTAAAGATATATGGTTCTCGGGCTTTCTAATTTTATTTATTTATTATATTTTTTTTTAAAGATAGAAAATGACGTGAGTATAATAAATCTATGAACCCTAAGATATGTCTAATACGTATTTAAACTTTCAATCTAGTGTTTGATAAGTCATTGAATTTAGTATCTTAAAAAAAGGTCTTTCATCTATTCGAGAGTTCATAAAATTTAGAAAACTATCGGACATTGAAAAGAAAATTTGGTTTTATACCTATTATATAATTTTAAAAGGTAATTTAACTATTTATTAATTAAAATTTCAGGCCCTTTAATTTTTTGAATTTTTAATGTACTGAAAATTTAGCTTTAAAATTATAAATTACTCCAGAAATTAAAGTTTAGTTTCGGAAGATTTATTAACATTATTTTTCATGAGTACGTCTCAACTTAACTTTAGTCATTGTATTTGTGATGTATCGTAGTATAATTGGAAGTAAATGAATGTTAATTAAATTAATCTCGATTTGGTATGTTTGTAAAATTAAACAAGACTGCATTTAACATGTGTATTATATCGATAGCCACATATGTTTATTTTATATGATAAGGTGAGAAGAACTCGTGGCTGATAAGAGATGGATTGGTTTTATTGTATGGATTTATCAAAAGTTGTGCTAACAACGACAATCATATTTCTCCACCTCCTTTCCTTTTTTGTCTCTCTTAATTTATTTGAACAATAATCCCTTATGTCAATTATTAGTTCTCTTAATAGTTGTTATACAAAACATTTATAACAAAAAAAGAATGTTAAATCATTGTTTGTGTCGGTTTGTTTTATGAGATTTATGAAAACCGTCTCTAAAGTTCATCGACTTTTAATTTTATGTGAAATAAACTCCTATTTAGTAATTATTTCATTATTTATTTTTAGTTTTTTAAATTTATGTCTAATACTTCTCGGTTCTTATCATGATTTGTATCTTTCTTAAGTGTAAGAGTTGAATTATTATCTAAATTCTAAAAACAAAAACAAGTTTTAAAAAATTTACTTTCTCTAATTTTCAAATTTTAGCTTGGCTTTTGAAAATATTGATAGAAAATAGATAACATTATAAGAAGTTTAGAGTTAAAATGAATGGTTATAAGCTTAATTTTCAAAAATTTAAAATAAAAAATCAAATAATTATGAAACAGGTCTAAGTCATTTAATTTAAATTGAGTTAAAATAACTTTATTTGACATTTAAAAAAAAAATTAAGTTCACTAACTTCTATACACAAAATTGGAGGTTTATGGCACATTTGATAAAGTTTTTGTTTCTTGTTTTTTAAGAACAAAGAATAAGAATATGCATCATCAATGTTCCTGTTTTTTGTTTCTTGACAAAAAGAAATAGCAACATAAACTTGTTTGATAACTATTCATAGTTTCTTTTTTATGGTTTTGTTTTTTTTTTTCCTAACTTTTCTCTTTCTTTTTTAGAGATCAAATATAATTTAGTTACATATTATGAAAAATATATAACACCTATGAAAATATAAAAAACACAATTATCAAAATTTGTTACTTTATCTAATATAAAAAGTTATGATGTAAAATTAATAATAATAATACAATTATTTCTATTATTTAAATATGGTCCAAATTTGATTTACAATCGTATTTGTCATCCATTCATTTGCCTTAAATAACATGTTCAAATTATTTTCTAGTTTTGCAGAACAAATTTTGGTATATTTCGAAGTAATGAACGTTTCATTATTTACAAAAGAAACTTTGTAATTTTGTTCTAGTAAACATGAGACATATATTAAATTCCTTTTCATAGAAGGAATGTAATAAACATTTTCAAGTAAAATGTATCTATCTTCTCTAAATAACTTCAAATCTCTCACTGCTTTAGCTGAAACAACCTCTTCAGTCCCTACTTTAATGGTTGCTTTGCCTTCATTTAATTGTCTCTAGGAACTTGTTTCCTGAGAGACAATATAAATATGATTAGCAACACCTGAATCTATTATCCAGGTCTATCATTTTCCACTAAGAATTTTTCGATGAAAAGTAAATCGTATTTACTATGTCGTTCGATTTTTGCATTCTCGTCTATATAGAAAGATTGTAGGGTAATGCCTTGATTTCTCTTGATAAAACTCCTATCAAAAGTCATCTCAAAAGTAAGTAGAGATCCCATGAGTTCATAAAGCTTCACATTGTCAATATCTTGAGCATTTTATAGCAATTGCTTTCATATCAAATCTATTTGGCAGAGATCTAAGAACATTTCTAACAAGTTTCTTTTATGAAATCTTCTCATATAAGAAAAAAAGATTCATCTGCAATGTCAAGTAAACGAATATTAAATTCAACAATATTTTCATCTTCAAGCATTTTCAATCTTTCAAACTTGGTGGCCAACAACTAAAGTTTATACATCTTGACTCTTGATGTTCCCTCATGAGCAATAGCCAAAATATCCCAAGTTACTTGGCAGAGACACATATGCTAATTAGATGAAAGTTATTTCTGCCACATCGTTAAAGATAGCATTAAAGGCACGATAAATTCCCTGAGGATGCTTTGACCTCAGTGTGAGATCCCCTAAACTTTAATGTACTTAGGCTCCCCTACGTATAAGAATATTAGTGAATGATCACTTAGGCTCCAAGTAAGTATGAGGCTCCTTCTCTACTACTATCTTTCCACTTTCTTGTGAATATCTCTTCATGTTATAAAATTAGGCTCTCCTTAAGTTAGAGAATCTCTTCTTTTGAGATGATGTCTTAGGCTCCTCCTAATACCAAACAATTATCTCACGAAGCACGCTTCAACAACGAACAATGACACAACTTCAAGATACAAAGATTCTGAATCAAAGTTCAACCAACACAAAAAAAAAAAGAACTCGTTTTGAACGAACCAATAAGATCTAGAAGCACTCAAGATCAATAGTGGAAAAAGTTCACAATCTCATCGATTGACACACTTCTTTTGAACCCAATGTTAGAAATATAATTATTGAATTTCTTACACCAGCACCTAGGTGATTGTTTTAACCCATATATAGATTTGTTGGGTAAACAAAAGAGATTTTCTTTTCCTATAACTTCAAATCTTTTAGGTTGCATCATATAGATTGTCTCCTCTAGATGTCCATAAAGAAAAGCAGTTTTGACATCTAATTAATACAATTATAGATTATTTTGAGCAACTAAAGATAGATGAAATCTTATGGAAGTCTGTTTGACCACGGGAGAGAAAATCTCATAATAGTCAAAATGATCTATGGTACATGAATGAGGTTGGGTACCTTATTCTGGTAATACCAACAGATGTG
This sequence comes from Benincasa hispida, assembly GCF_027475165.1. Classification (NCBI taxonomy): domain Eukaryota; kingdom Viridiplantae; phylum Streptophyta; class Magnoliopsida; order Cucurbitales; family Cucurbitaceae; genus Benincasa; species Benincasa hispida. The sequence goes on from NW_028326240.1 coordinate 2,430,422, forward strand.
GCCTACTCTGTAGTTGTTATAAAGAGTTGTAAAGTGCTACATACGATGTGATCCTAATTCATACATGTTATGACATGAGGAGTGGGGGCGCCCTATGCAATGAGTTTGCATAAGACCAGGACCAAGAAACAAGTCACTTTTACTTTATAATGTTGTTTACTATTTAAGACTGATTATTTGACCTAGATGACCTAGGTAACTCGATCTTAATCCTGAGCTAACTATGAACTCCTGTTTATTCAGGATTACCCTTAGATTTGCATAGATGAGGGTTGGCTCAACAACGTTGGCTCAATAAGACTCCCATTTCAGGGGTAAGACTAGATATATAACTGGGGACATAGGGTGCAAGATGGAGTTCATGCCTACTCGATTTAGGGATAGGAGAAAGGTTATTCTCTCAAGTACTGAATCTAGGTCTTAAACAAGGGGCCCCACCCACTCACTGGGCTGAGGGAGTTCGGTTTAGTGATTGGTTCACAAACCAGTTGTTCATTAGAGGATCAGTAGGGACTTGATGAATGAGACGTAATCTCCGGGGTAAAACAGATATTTGACCCATCCGTTATTACGAACAACCTGTAAAGGGTCGACTTACTGATTATGGTTAAATCATGTGGACATAATATATCTAAAGTGAAGGGAGTGCAACTATGAGTTTTAGTGGAGTGACCCATTAGTTAACAAATGGGGATTAATTTGGTCTAATGAGTTTAGCCAATTAATCTCGGATCGTTAGAGCCCATGATCTGTAGGTCCGCGAGGTCCCCCTATTAGCTAGTAACGGACTAGCTCTAGAATAACGTGATAAGTTAATTTGAATCGTTCAAATTAGAATTAAAGGAATTAGTAATTTTATGAAATATAATTATTTGTTTAATTTTAGAATTAATCGGAATAGTAGAATTTATATATTTACATATGATTCAAATATATAAAGATGGATAAGTGTTAAAATTAATTTAATATTTGATATTAAATTAATTAAGTTTTATTTAATAATTAATTTATGAAATTAATTAGTTTTTTTCATTTTTTAAAATCAAATAGATTTTTTAAATCAAATTTTTTATTTTATGATAAAATTTTAAAAAAACAAACAAAACACATAAAATGTAAAAAGAGGTTTTTCCATTATCCATCACCAAGTAGCTCACCCAAATGACATTATCCTTGCCTTGTCTTCTCCAAGCATGAGCTACAAGTCATGCAACTCTTCTCTTTGCATGTCTATCTACAATATAATGAAGAGATTGGAGTGAAAATTGGGCATGCAATCTATAGAGATTTTAAAAAAAAAATAGTTTGAAGAAAGAGTTGTTCAGCTGATTTTCTGCAGTGAGCATTTCTTCTTCTACCCTTGATTGAAGCTTGTTTTGAGTCCTACAACTCAATATAGAGTACCAAGAGAATAGTGAGGAAGATCTTTAGGTGGTCTACAACAAGATTTGGAGAAGATAGCAGCTGGTGAAGGAGTTTTGAAGAAATTCTACAAGAGGTATGTCTTGAAACTCATTTTTTTCTGCAAAAGCATGCTTTATAATTTGCCAAAATTAGTGAATTTGAGTGCTTAAATGATTCTTGTGCTTCCGCTACAGTTGATACAATCTTACAATTGGTATCAGAGCATCAAATAAGCGTTTGATTTGGTTTAATTTTGGTTTGGTGGGTGTTTTATATAAGAAATATGAAACTGGTGCACTAATACAATTTTCTGAGTTTTGGCTGTTTAATTCTATTTAGTTTCTCATTTAAATTTGTAATTGGCTCTTTTGATGAGCTTTTATGTGTTAGCAAGAGTCCATAATTTATTTGGAGTCATTAGAGTTAAGTTGTAAATGGAAGAAACAAGCGAAGAGGCCGAGTTGCAGTTCCAGAAAATCAGCCTCTGTCCTTATCGTCATTGAGCTTCAGTAGCTAAACGATCGTTTAGCTTCATGCGTTAGACAATGTGAAGAAAAGCTAGACGATTATATAGCAATGGGTGCTGGTTGTTGTGATGTTGAACGCTAGACGATCGTGTACCTGCGGGAGCTAAACGATACGTTCAATTTTCTATACGATAGCATAAGCGATCGTTTAGCTTTGGCGTGGGAACTAAACGATACGTTGAATTTACTATATGATGGTACTATGCGATCGTTTAGCAACGATGCACGCTAAGCGATGCGATGAAATGGTACGCGATAGCGCTGAGCGATCGTTTAGAAGTGGAGCTAAACGATCGTGTAGACAAAGTGATAAGTGATGCGTTGAAGTTTCTATGCGATAGAACTAAACAATCGCTTACCTACGATGGTGAACGACGCGATGATGTTCTATACGATGGAGCTATGCGATCAATTAGCTACGACGGATACTAAACGATGACATGAAGCGTTAAACGATGGTGTTAAGCAATCATTTGGTTCTATGCGATAGAACTAAGCAATAGTTATGCGATAGCTATACAATAGCTAAGCGATGGAGATTGAGCGATCGTGTAGTTCTATAAAATAGAGCTAAACGATCATTTCGCTTCGGCAGACACTAAACAATCATGTAGCTTTATGCGATAAAGTTAAACAATCGTTTAGTTGAGGCAAACCCTAAGCGATCGTGTAGTACTTCCACAACACAAGGAGATGGAGCAAGAAGATAATCTTCAGCGCTATACGATTAGCCTTTGCAAGATTTGTAGTTGGACCGTGAGTAGTCGATTCGACCGATTTTCTCATGGTCCAATCCATTTCAGCCTTAAAAATGTTTTGGCTGGTCCGGTTCAGACTCATCCAGTCCGATTCAAGATGTTTGGGTTCGGTTTGGAGCGGTTCGAGCTATTCAAAGGTGGTTTTGAAGCTGATTTGTAATAGTTAGCCTTGTGTTTGCTTGTTTTTGCCAAAACTAAAACCATATCAATCTGTGTTTAATTATAAATGCATTTGATGTATGTTATAATTAAATAAATCTTGTATGTGCACATAGTATGCCATTTAGATTTAAAATCCCACCATAGGAAGCATGTTACATGCATTGAAAGTATGTTATAATTGTTATAATATATAGTATGCATGTTAGGGTTTCTTGTATTTAATATAAATGTTATATTAAATTTGAATGTCTCATATATGTTATGGATGAACAGCATGTCTAAAGTTTTATAAGTTGTTATAAAATTGGGTTACACATTTAAAATTAAAAAATAACAGCTGCATGCTCACGTAGGTTGACCACCTGTTTTAATTGTTAAAACTTATAAAACCTAGGTTACAAACTTAACCAGTATATAATCTTGTCTAAGGCTAGGGGTACTTAAGTTGACGGTTTATGGAACACCTCCTACCTGGGGATTATGGCCGAATTAGTGAGCGTTGGTAACAGGTTTTATGAGCATACGTGAGTGATGTGAGGTAATAAAATGGTTTATCACCTAGACATCGTAGGTTAAAATCGAATTATAAGAGTTATACTTGGATAAACCACATAGACGTAGGGTTGTTTTATTAGCCGAAAAGAACCTAAGTATAAATATACCCAAATAGAACACTTTAGTGGCAGTTTAATAACTTTTATATGATAGAGTTATTAGAAAACTTCACTGGGAGATTAATAACATATATAATACGTTATTTTTAGCTCTCACGTCTCTAAGAGTTCACAATCCAAATTTAAGCGGTACTTCATGTCACCCTGGAAGTGACCTCCCTTTGGAAAGTCTTTTTTAGCTTAAATCTAGATTTCGGTGAATTAGAGGAAGTTGTTCAAATATAAGTCTATTATACGATATATAAATTTCAACTACCACGTCTCCACATAGTTTACACTGTGAGATTCATATGACACTTCGTGTCATCCTGGGAGTGACCTCTCTTTGGAGAATGTTCTGCATGAATCAATATCAAGGTAAATGGAGGAAGTAGTTCATAGTAAGTGGGTGAAGGATATGTGTCAATATATCCTATGGT
>NW_028326240.1:2434865-2475326 GCF_027475165.1 Benincasa hispida
CACCAGTTTTGTGTTTCCTTCGGGAATTCACCAGTTTTGTGTTTCCTTCGAGATTCACAAGTTTTGTGGGCATACTTAACTACAATAGGATAGGACTCAGTCTCTTATATGTTATATGTATTTATGTGTCATATGTGGGTATCTAGAGGACATAGATGCCTAGCCTGATCCCAGTGGTGGGGATACTTACTGAGTACTTTATACTCATTTTTTCTTATGTTGATGTTTCAGGTAAAGGTAGAGATGCACCAACGATGGCGCAGCGGAATTCATGATCGAGCCACTAGGACTAGTTTTTCTTTTACGCTTCTGCATCATGAGATTTAGAGTTCTTTTCATGTTTCCCTCAATGTTTAGTTTTGATGTTTGAAACTTATTATTAAGAATTGTTTTTCATATGTACTTATTAACCTTTATGATTTATGGGTACCCTATTATTGTTTTTAACAATTGCATTTAATAAATGTCTTTTGAACTTCTCTTGTTTTTAATTAGCATTTATTTCAAATGACTGAGCGTCGTTTTAAATTCTTTGCATGCATTTATTTTAGTAACGGCCTTACCTAAGTCCTAGGGGGTTGGGTCGTTACAGTTGGTATCAGAACCCATGTTTTGGGTTCTATAGACTGGCTTACTATGTAAGTCTAGATAATCCCTGTGGCCAGTAACGAATTCTTCGTCATCGTTAGGTACGTTCTACTAACGAAAGTTTCCATGTGTATATGAGGACAGTGATGTAGTGTTTTAAACGCATGATATCTGAGAGAGGCCCAAAAATAGTTAGCTAACGTACGAATTTATGACAGGACATGGCACCTAAACGTAGGACAAGGAAAACGGTTAGAGAAGAAATACCAGCAGAGAGAGAAAGGAGTAATCAAACTGCTCCGGCAGCGCCAATTCCGCCTATGACCCAAGAGGATGAAAAGGCAATGGAAGCCCGAATTAGTGAAGCTGTTGCAACCGCTCTGATGGGGAAGCTGCAGAAACTGATCCGTAGCACGATGGCAAAACAGCCTGCCCAAACTCAGGCTCAGGAGGAATCGGTGCCACCCGAGCCGTTACGATAAATCCTTCCGCAGGACAAGGACACACAGAGTCTGTCTCTCGAGGCCAAACATTTAAGGGATTTCCGGAAGTATGACCTTCGCCCATTTGATGGATCGTTAGGAGACCCCACCAAGGCAGAACTGTGGTTCTCTTCCATTGAGACAATTTTCCGTTTTATGAGGTGCCCGGAAGAGCACAAACTGCAATGCGCAGTCTTCATGCTGACTGGTAACACGGCAATCTGGTGGCGTTCGGTAGAAAAGATGATTGATATTGGAGGTGACCTTGCAACCTAGGAACAGTTCAAGGAATGTTTTTATGAGAAATACTTTTCGGCCAACACCCGATACAATAAGCAGGCAGAATTCTTGAACCTGAAGCAGGGCGTTATGTCAGTGGAGGAGTACGAGCAAGAATTCAATAAGTTGTCTCAGTTTACTCCAAAGCTAGTGGCCACCGGGGCAGCAAGGACCGAGAGATTTATCCAGGGCCTGAGGAGCGGGTTGCGAGGGATGGTGCATGCCTTGGATCTCAAGACTTATGTCACGGCACTGCGAGCCGCTGTGAGGATTGATGCCGACTCCCAAGAGGGAGAGGAATACAGGAGGTCACATGGGATTAGGACCTCCACAGGGCAGAAAAGGAAGGCTGAGCACAGGACTCTTGAACATCAGCAGAGGGGTCAGAACACCGTGCATGCTCCACATCAGTGAAGACAACAGAGTACCTAGGCTGGGAATGGCAGGGAGGATAGACCGATATGTACCACTTGCGGTAAGCAACATTGGGGACGTTGCTTGAGCATAGAAGCCAGCCCGTAGGATCGTTCTAGGGAGGCCCGAACCGCTAGCAACAGCAGGGAAAGGTATTTTCTACCACTCGGCGTGAGGCCGAGAAGTCAGGCACTGTGGTGACAGGTACGCTTCCCATTTTGGGACACCATGCTCTTGTTTTATTTGACTCTGGTTCTTCGTACTTGTTTATATCTGCTATATTTGTGAGACACGCCATGTTAGACTCAGAACCGTTGCCATTTGTATTGTCTATTTCCACTCCATCGGGAGAGATCATGTTAGCTACATAAAAGATAAAGGCATGTCAGGTAGAGGTAGCCAACCGCACATTAGATGTAACCCTGATAATTTTAGATATGCGTGATTTTGATGTTATATTAGGTATGGATTGGTTAGCTGCTAACCATGCCAGCATAGATTGCTCTCGTAAGGAGGTTATCTTTAAGCCTCCTACATGAGCCAGTTTTAAGTTTAAAGGGATTGGGACCGTAGTCCTACCCAAGGTGATATCCGCATTGAAGGCCAGTAGGCTATTCGACTAAGGAGCCTGGGGCTTTATGGCCAGTGTGGTAGACACCAGGGAGAATGAAGTTACCTTGACTTCAGAGCCAGTAGTGAGGGATTTTCCAGATGTGTTTCCAGAAGACCTTCCCGGATTGCCCCCGCAGCGGGAGATAGATTTTGCCATTGAATTGAAGCCAGGCACAACCCCTATTTCGAGGGCTCCGTACAGGATGGCCCCGGCAGAGTTGAAGGAACTGAAGGTCCAATTGCAGGAGTTGTTGGACAAGGGTTTCATTCGCCCTACTGTGTCACCATGGGGTGCACCCGTTTTGTTTGTGAAAAAGAAGGATGGATCGTTACGTCTGTGCATTGACTACAGAGAATTGAACAAGGTGACCGTCAAGAACAAATATCCCCTTCCCAGGATCAATGATTTGTTTGACCAATTACAGGGAGCTACGGTATTCTCTAAGATTGACCTCCGGTTAGGGTACCACCAACTGAGAATAAAGAACGGTGGCATACCCAAGACAGCCTTTCGTTCGAGTTATGGACATTATAAGTTCATAGTGATGTCATTCGGCCTAACGAATGTACCAGCAATGTTCATGGATCTAATGAATAGGGTGTTCAAGGAATTCCTCGGCACCTTCGTGATTGTTTTTATTGATGATATTTTAATTTATTTCAAGACAGAGACCGAGCATGGGAAGCATTTGCGGAAAGTTTTAGAGACATTGAAGGCCAATAAGCTATATGCTAAGTTTTCTAAATGTGAATTTTGGTTGAAGCATGTGTCCTTTCTAGGGCATGTGGTATCCAAGGAAGGCGTCTCAGTAGATCCTGCAAAGGTGGAGGTATTTACGGGTTGGGCTCGTCCAACCACAGTCAGTGAGGTGCGTAGCTTCCTGGGGTTAGTAGGCTACTACAGACGGTTTGTGAAGGATTTCTCTCGCATAGCCGCACCATTAACTCAGTTGACCCTGAAGGGGGCAACATTTTTTTGGAATGAGGCTTGTGAAAGCAGTTTCTAGGACCTCAAGTAAAGGCTGGTTTCAACCCCAGTTCTCACAGTACCAGATGGATCAGGTGGTTTCGTCATTTTTAGTGATGCATCCAAGAAGAGGTTGGGATGCGTATTGATGCAATAGGGTAGAGTAGTTGCTTGCGCTTCACGTCAGCTGAAGAAGCACGAATAAAATTATCCAACATGACTTGGAGTTAGCAGCGGTGGTTTTTGCTCTCAAGATCTGGAGACATTACTTGTATGGAGAAAAGATACAGATCTTCACCAACCACAAGAGTTTGAAGTACTTTTTCATTTAGAAGGAGCTAAACATGAGACAACGAAGGTGGTTGGAACTAGTAAAGGATTATGACTGTGAAATTTTGTACCACCCAGGGAAAGCAAACGTAGTGGCAAATGCTTTAAGCAGAAAAGTGGCCCATTCTGTAGCTCTCATTACCAGACAGACTCACCTATGCAAGGAACTGGAGAGGGCAGAAATTGTAGTAGTCGTGGGGAAGGTCGCGGCACAGTTAGCACAGTTGTCGGTGCAACCAAGCCTAAGGTAGAAGATTATTGATGCGCAGCGAGACGACCCTTATTTGAAGGAGAGAGTACGTAGAGTGGAGTCAGTCTAGGATAGCGAATTCTCTGTGTCAGCAGAAGGTGGCCTTCTTTATAAGGGGCGCCTGTGCATGCCAGCTATTAGTGACATTAAGGATGAGTTGTTGTCAGAGGCTCATAGTTCCCTATTCTCAGTCCACCCCGATAGCACCAAGATGTACCAGGATCTGAAATGTTACTATTGATGGAATGATATGAAAAGAGAGGTTGCGGAGTTCGTCGGTAAGTGTTTGGTGTGCCAGCAGGTGAAAGTCTTGAGGCAGAGGCCAGCAGGCTTGTTACAACCATTAAATGTACCAGAATGGAAGTGGGAGCATGTGTCTATGGATTTCATCGTGGGGTTGCCTCGGACAGTTAAAGGTTTCACTGTGATAAGAGTCGTTGTAGACAGACTTACGAAGCTAGCACATTTCATACCTGGAAAGTCCACCTTTTCAGTGAATAAGTGGGCACAGATATACATGAAGAAGGTGGTAAGATTGCATGGGGTATCCATGTCCATTATGTCTGACAGAGACCCTCGTTTCACGTCTAACTTCTGGAGAGTCTCCAGGTGGCATTGGGGACCCGGTTAAACTTCAGTACAGTGTTCCACCCTCAGACAGATGGGCAGACAGAAAGATTGAATCAGATACTGGAAGACATGTTGCATGCCTGTGCCATAGAGTTTTCCAGAAGCTGGGATGCTCACTTGCACTTAATGGAGTTTGTGTACAATAACAACTACCAGTCCACTATTGGGATGTCACCCTTTGAGGCCCTATATGGGAAGAGTTGCAGGTCCCCTGTGTGTTAGGATGAGGTAGGAGAGAGGAGATTGTTAAGACCTGAATTGGTGCAGACCACAAATGAGGCCATACAGAAGATCGGGGCTTGTACACAGACAGCCCAGAGTAGACAGAAAAGTTATGTCGATGTAAGACGTAAGGACCTGGAATTTGAGACTGGGGTGAAAGTGTTCTTAAAGGTGGCACCCATGAAGGGTATTCTGATGTTTGGCAGGAAAGGAAAGTTGAGTCCGAGATTCATTGAACCTTTCGAGGTCCTAGAGCAAGCTGGTCCTATAGTTTACCGTTTGGCCTTGCCCCCAGCATTGTCTTCAGTTCAAAATGTCTTCCATGTTTCGATGTTAAGGAAGTATGTGGCAGACCCGTCCCATGTAGTTGACTACGAACCCTTACAGTTGAATGATAACTTGAGCTACGAGGAGAAGCCCATAGAGATTCTTGTTATAGAAGTAAAGACATTGCGCCGTCGGGAAATTGCTTTTGTGAAGGTTCTATGGCAGAACCACCAATTCAGGGAAGCCACCTGGGAGCGAGAGGATGAGAAGAAGGCCCAGTACTTGGAGCTTTTCCAAGGATGAACTTTCGAGGACGAAAGTTCTTTGAGGGGGGAAGAATGTAACATCCACAACTTTTTATTTATTTATTAATAATATAAAACTTTTCCCTTTTCAGTAATTGTCCTTAGTTGAAGGGCATGTTTGAAATTCTGAATTTAAAGTATAAATGCAAGGATTTAAGTGTTGTCATGGAAATTATTCAAAATTATTCAATTTTCAAATTCAATTTGAAAAGTTATGGCAGGAATTAATTATTTTTGGAAAAAGGAAATGGATTAAATAGTATAAAGTGGGTTAAGGAAAGGATTTAATTAGAGATATACTATTTTCCTTTTATTATTTACTTATGTTTGTGTCAAATATTATTGTTGTTATTAATTATTATATAATTACTTTTAATAAAAAGGCACCCCCCCCCCCGATTTCTTCTTCCTTGCCGCACGCCCCGCACCCAAGTCGTCGTGCACCTCCAACCGACCGCCGTTCGTCGACATCGAAGCGCCGCACGTCCGCTTTCAACCGGTTGCACCACTGCCACCAGTCGTCCAGCCGTCGACTCCCTTCATCTGCGTTGCTCGCCGTTCGTGGGTTTCGGCCGACCAGATCCCACCGGTCAGACCACGCTGCTCGCCGTCGCGCCTCCCTTCACCGCACGAGCCAAACTGCCGCCACTCCCATTTTGGACCACCGCCCTGTGCCGTTTTCGCCCAGGTCGGAGCCCAGCCACCGAATCTGCGCGTCCGTCGTCCCGCTGTCGCCCTCCGTTTGCCGTCCGCCACCACTGTCACCTTTGGGTTCGCCGGATTTGGCAGTTTTAGGTAAGCCTTTTGTGAAGTTGGGTGGAAGTTTGGGCCTTATTAAGTTTGGAATGAAGGTTAACTTATTCAAATTATTTTTGGCCTTAGTTTCGAATCGAGGAAACTTTTGGAGTGGCTGTCCAGCGGGTCAAGATCGTTCGACAAGAGTTTTAGTAAGGATTATAGTCCTTATTGTTGGTTTGTGGGCACGCTCTGATTTCTAAGCTAGGTTTGACTTAACCCTTGTATCCTTAAGGTTCCAAGTTGTCGTCCTTTGGGGAGTTAAAATATGTTGGAAGGAGATTTTGGAGTGGTTGTTAACCAAGTTCCTTGGGTAAGCTATTGGGTATTGTGGTTTTGAATCTGAGTTGTTGCAATTATTTTTTTGGATTGAAACTTAATGGTTGTATTCATATGGTAGGGTCGTTTCTTCAAGCCGCAACCACTGTTTGATTGTTTGAGTTTATCTGTGGATTTTCGATTAAGGTAAGTAATCTTATCACTGGAACCGCCCACGGGCCAGGCTCTAGTTGTATGCTAGCATGATAAGTGTATGTTATGGTAACTGTTAGCATGTTGTTTGACAATATGACTTGAATCAAAGTATATTCTGGCACAAATTTTGATTCGTTTATATACATACCTAAGTGCTTGATCGTTAGTGTGTGATAGTATGTGTTTTCATATGTCGATGTCTAACCTGCTGGCGTTGAGGCATACTTGTATGTTGTGGCCTTATGATATAAGTTATACATGGATGATGTATAATATGTTGTTAAGAATTATGGGTATGTGATGCAACCATGGTATTAAGGATTTTTATGTATGCTTTAGAACCATACAATGTTGAATCTTAGTATGTTAAGACTGTGTGAATATCCTCATTGATTAGTTAGATGCTCACCAGTTTGTGTTTCCTTCAGGATTCACCAGTTTGTGTTTCCTTCGGGATTCACCAGTTTTGTGGGCATACTTAACTACAATAGGATAGGACTCAGTCTCTTATATGTTACATGTATTTATGTGACATATGTGGGTATCTAGAGGACATAGATGCCTAGCCTGACCCCAGTGGTGGGTTACTTACCGAGTATTTTATACTCATTCTTTCTTATGTTGATGTTTCAGGTAAGGGTAGAGATGCACCAACGATGGCGCAGCAGAATTCATGATCGAGCCACTGACACTAGTTTTTACGCTTCCACATCATGAGATTTAGAGTTCTTTTCGTGTTTCCCTTAATGTTTAGTTTTGATGTTTGAAACTTATTATTAATAATTGTTTTTCATATGCACTTATTAACCTTTATGATTATTGGGTACCCTAGTATTGTTTTTAACAATTGCATTTAATAAATGTCTTTTGAACTTCTCTTGTTTTTAATTAGCGTTTATTTCAAATAATTGAGTATCGTTTTAAATTCTTTGCATGCATTTATTTTAGTAACGGCCTTACCTAGGTCCTAGGGGGGTTGGGTCGTTACAGGACGTCAAAATTGCTTTTCTAAATGACAATTTTGAGGAGACCATTTATATACAACAATCTGAAGGATTCATAACTCAAGGTTAAGAGCAAAATATTTGCAAGCTTAATCGGTTCATCTATGGATTGAAGCAAGCTTCTTAATTTTGGAATATAAGATTTGATACTGCGATCAAATCTTATGGCTTTGATCAGAATGCTGATGAATCTTGTGTATACATGAAAATCATAAACAGTTCAATAGCTTTTCTAATGTTATATGTAGACGATATCTTACTCATTGGGAATGATGTAGGTCTACTGATTGAAATTAAGAATTTGCTAGCGACCTAATATCAAATGAAAGATTTAAGAGAGACGCAGTTTATTCTGGGCATTTAGATCTTTAGAGATCGAAATAAAAAAACGCTAGCTCTTTCTCAGGCATCGTATATTGACAAAATATTTGTCAGATTTTTTATGTAGAAGTCCAAGAGAGGTTTACTCCCTTTCAGTCATGAAATTACATTGTTTAGCGAACAATGTCCTAAGATACCTTAAGAGGTTGAGGAAATGAGATGGATCCCCTATGCATCGGTTGTTGGCAGCCTGATGTATGCGATGTTATGTACTAGACCTGACATTTGCTATATCATAGGGATAGTCAGTAGATATCAGTTTAATTCAAGATTTGATTACTGGATCGCCGTTAAAAACATCCTCAAGTATCTACAGAGAACAAGGGACTACATGCTCGTGTATGGTTCGAAAGATTTGATCCTTACAAGATACACAGACTCTGATTTTTAGACTGATAAGGATTCTAAGAAATCCACATTAGGATCAATGTTCACTCTTAACGGAGGAGCAGTAGTCTGAAGAAGCACCAAGTTGGGGTGCATTACTGACCCTACCATAGAGGTTGAGTATATAGCAACTTGTGAAGCTGTGTGGCTTAGGAAATTTCTGATTGATCTGAAAGTGGTTCCAAACATATCAAAGCCCATCACCCTTTATTGTGATTATAGTGGTGCTGCGGTTAATTCCCGAAAGCCTCTGAGTCACAAGCGTGGGAAGCATATAGAGCGGAAGTATCATCTCATCCAAGAGATTGTGCATCTAGAGGACGTGATCGTCACACAGATAGCTTCGGAGCATAACGTGGTTGATCCGTTTACAAAGGCCCTCACGGTTGAGGTGCTTGAGGGTTACCTGCAGAGTATGGATCTATAAAACAGGGCACATATAGTCTAGGACAAGTGGGAGATTTTGTACTGGGCACGTTTTATGCCCTAGTTTATTGCTTTGTGTACTTGTATATTAATACGACTTGTATATTGTAAACCTCACTAATTTTAGGACAAGTGGGAGATTGTTTGGGTTGATGTCCTATATCTCGTAGGGCCCTGTAGTTTGTAGTTATATTGTACAAACATTTTATTTATTTAATAATATATGAAATGTTTTATTTGACATTTAGTAGCATTAAACTCACAAACTAATATACTAACATCCAAGGTTATATTTTGTGGCTTAAACATGTATGTAGAGACATATAGGGGGATCATGTTTAAGTGTATGTAGAGACATACAAGTGGATCATTTAGTAGCATTAAACCCATAAACTAATAAACTAACATCCAAGATTATCTTCTGTAGCTTAAGCATGTATATAGAGATATATAGGTGGATCATGTTTAAGTGTATGTAGAGACATACAGGTGGATCATTTAGTAGCATTAAACCTACAAACCAATAAACTAACATCCAAGGTTATCTTTTGTAATTTAAACATGTATGAAGGGACATACAAGTGGATCATGTTTGTATAGGTGAGAATTGTCAGATCACTGACTCAATAAGCCTACCATTTTAATGATTCGTCTGATTAGGGAGTTGGGAACCTACACAAGATGGAATGCACTCCTTCCACGAGGTCGGGGTAAGTAGATAAATTACTCCCTTAAGGACTGATTCTGGGGCTTGAACAATGTTACCCCACACCCTCTCCTGGCCGAGAGGGGTTTGATCATAGTTGGACTATGTCTTATTGTTCATTAGAGGGATCAATGGTATTTAAGGAGTTAGATGTAACTATAGGGGAAAAACGGTAATTTTGGCCCAATTGTACTTACGAGCAATTTGTGAAGGGCCATCGCCCTGTTGACTAGTTATATTCAATAGACACAGAAATATATTTGTAGTGCGAAAAGTGCAGCTGTCGGTCTTTAGTAGAGTGCTCGACAGTTAATGGATGTTGAGTAATTTAATTAAAGGGGTTTAATTAATTATTCAAGTACCATTGAAGCTTCAATCTACAGATCCATGAGGTCCCCTCTGTAGCTCAATAGGAATTAAATGAGAATCAATTTTGGATTAATTTGAATTGTTCAAATTAATTGAGGGAATTAATTATATGTGATGTAATTAATTTAATTTAATTATATATGACATAATTACTATAATATATTTTATACATTATAAAATAAAGTTTATCTAAGAGGAAATAAACTTGAATATGATTCAAATATTAAGTATGTGAATTGGATTCATATAATTGAATTTAATATAAATATGATATATATTAAATACCATTAATGAGAGAATTAGAACTATAGATTATATTGTATTTTATACAATATTAAACTATAGGTTAAGTGTTATATTTGATATAACATATAATTTAATATATATTATATAATAAAGTAATTATCATATAAGTACATATATTAAATTTTTTATCAAAATAATTTTATTAAATTATTTTTTATATTAATTTTTTTAAAAATAATATGGGAGCTCCTTCCTCCTTTTTTCTCTCTTAGTAGTCCATGAAAGTGGGGTGGAGTGAGATGGTGGTTAGCTTATTCTTCACGAAGTTTTTACATAAGCTCTTTGCTCTTTGCAAGAACAATTCTCCTCTCTGTTTCCCTTTCAATTTTTCCTCTCTATCAATTTCCCTCTCTACCAAAATACCAAGAGCCCACACAACTCCTTGGATTCTCATCCTAGAGAATACATGAGGTTCTGATTGGTGGTGACCAATTAAGGTTTCGAGTACGTTGCAGTACATGATTTTTTGGAGAAGATGATACATGAAGAAGATTGGATCTTCAAGAGTTAGTATTTTTTCTTAATCTCCTTTTCTCAATTTCTAAATGCATGTTGTAATTGTTGATAATGCATAATTTTTCTGTATTATTCTGTAAAATTGAATGTTCTGTAAAACTTGGAATTTATGTCCGATCCTTGCTTCTACACTAAACCTTCACCGATTCCTTCACTTCTTACACTCCATTCAGGATTTTTAACTTCACATCTAGTTGATAAATTTTCCAACCATGTTGAGCTGATGCAATTAGAAATAATCCGATTGTGTCCATCGATGCAAAAGCCTTAAAGAAATCAACCCCACAAACTTTTGCATACCCTTTCACCACATATTTGGTCTTCAACTCATTCATAAAACCATCGGGATTCAATTTCTTGAAAATCCATTCGACTTCAATCACTTTCCTCTTTGTAGGCCTCTCTACCTACTCCCATGTCTTGTTCTTCTCATTCATACTCAGTTCTTCTTTCATTATCTCCATCCACTTCTGATTTATAACCTACAAGCTTCAGCACAACTACACGACATTCATACATCTCATTCAACAATGCAGTCCTTTTAATTGATGCATCATTAACTAGTTCATCCGGCTCAAGAAAGACATCTTGTTGTTTCGCCTCCACATCTTTTGTCTAGTTCCACTCCCCATCCTCCAAGAACTGAGCATCCCTGCTAATCACCGAGTTTTAGAACTGAAATATATACATTAAAATACCATTTTGGTATTTGCATTTTATGATTTATTCATTTTTAGTCTCCATACTTTCAAATGTCCAATTTAGTTCCTGATACTTTCAATAAATCTTAAATTTGATATCTCAAAGTTAGTTTTTATGGAAATTAGTTAAGTAATAATGATAATTTTCAGGCACGAACATATCACATATGTGAATATATTTTTAAATTCGTAGTGAATATGCTAATAGATAGTAAAATAGGGTTTTGAAAAGTCAACAACAAACTAGTTTCGGTTGACTAATTTAAAATTTATTGAAAGTACACACAAGAACTAAAGTACGAGGACCAAAATGAAATGTTAACCAAATAAATATCAATCTTGGAAGTATTAGATAAAAGAAAAATTATTTTAAATGACAAAACCATTGAAAATATTTTCAAATATAACAAATTATCACAGTCTATCTGCAATAGACCGCGATAAATTTCTATCTGTGTCTATCATGACACAAATAGATACAGATAATAGTCTATCGTAAATATTTACTATCTCAAATAAATATTTTGATTCATTTTGTTATATTTAAAAACAACCGAAAATAAAACCCTTCTAAGTTTATCCATAAAATTAAAACAAGTGAACGAATCTACCTATGGAAGTGGAGATTCCCTTGGGATTAAAATAATAATGTTAGAATAATAGGCTTTACTTGGATATTTAATTTGATAAGCAAATTATTGTTTTCTTTAGATTGATATTAATGTTGAGCATTAATTATTTTAATCATCACATTATGCTAGGTGTGTGTTGGGGGACAATGCTACCTGCCAAACCGTCCATAGTGCCTTATCAAATAAAAATCTAATAAAATTTCATAGGATACCTTTACTTTTAAAATAATTTTTGTAAAAAAAAACCACAAAACTGTAATTTAATTTTTTATATAAAGGTAATATAAATAATATATAACTTTTTAAAAAAGAAAACCTATTAATCACCCATTGACTTCGTAATATTAACCATTTCACTTTCACAACTTTGTCTAGCAATGATTCATTCTTTTAGATATTGATTGGCATAGTTTATAGTAAATTACTAATTAACTCGTGTTATAATTTTTTCTTTTTTTTTTTTTTTTTATCACACTAAGCTTTCTTCTTAGGGTCTTAGAGCTTAGAGAATTGGATTTTTCAATTAGCTTGCTTGCCTAAAATTATTTAGTAACCTTAACATGAAAATGAAGTCTTTTTTTTTTTTGGTCAAAAAGGAAAAAGAAATGTCATGAATAAGACATTAAATTGATGGTTTTAATGTCAATAATCTATAAAACACAAAATAATGTGTCATTTGTTTTCTATTTCGATTCGAAGGGGCTTTGCTTCATCAGATTACGGTGGAATTTGACTGTTCTGATCTCATCTCTGCTTTATTGAATTGTGGCCTTGAGCTGTGTTCGTGACTTCTTTCTGTTGGTGTCTGCGTTCGACTAACGACGTGGCTCACCGTCTTGCTAGAGCTGCTATTTTGTTGTTAACTCCCCCTCTTCAGGCTTTGAAGAGGCTGGGAGGGATGTCTTTGTTGGTTTTCCTCCACTTTTTATGAGGAGGTTGTTTGACTATTTTGTTTCTGTTGGTTGCCTTTTTCTCCTAAAAAAAAAACCATCAAACATAAAATAAACTATTCTAGACAAAAGTCCATAAACAAACAATATGACACAACAATAAAACTTAAGGACCTTAATTGTAGTTTAACTTGAAGATATAAATCATATGTCAAGTAGATGTAAACTATATAAATACAATATTTAGGTTCATCTAGGTTGCACTTATTTTTTTTTGCAGTTCACCTCAATCATAAGAAAAAAAAAACTAAAAAAAAAAAAAAAGAAAAAGAAACCTTAGTTTGAATCAATTATAAAAAAAAAATTATGCAGTACAAGATGCGTGTTATTTGTCTAAGAAAAACAAAACAAAGTGAAGCTGTTGTGCTACTAATTAAGGAGTTTAAAATAATGCTGAAAATTCATCTAGCTACTAAAAAATATTTAAATCCAACCAAATATTGTTATGATTAGAAGATTACCACTTAACATAGCTCAATGAATAAATTTTCAAGTATCATCTCAAAGATTAATGGTTAATTAATAATACCACGTAATAAATATAGATATAAACTTCAAAGTGACTCAACTAAATTAATAATTTAACCAAAATAATATAAAATGTAAGATATGTTTTCTTAAATCACCAATTGACCCAAAGACTTAAGTTAGTGGGTAAAGACAAATTTAATTATATCATATAATGCTCCACTAAGTGGTGGACTTGAAATATGAAGAAATGTCAAACAAGTGAAAATAGTATTAATTGGGGAGGAAACAACGTTGGATTTGAACATTGGACCACCCTAAATTATATACTCAATACCATCTTAGATCACAAATTGATCCAAAAACTTAATCTAATAGGTAAAGGAAAATTTAGTTACATCATCTAACAATTTTTAACCTAAAAGCCAAAATTTACCCACAATATAGTATTTTTTAAAGAGAGAGAGAGAGAGAGAGAGAAAGGAAAGGAAAAAAAGACCAATAATATCCTCTAATTGAAAAGGAAAATTCAAAAACTATGGTACCACATTTCAAAATATGACATAAAGCAAACATGTGCCTTTGTTTTCCCTCCTTTCACTATATAACAAATCCCCTTTCATATTAAACCCTCTCTCCCTTCTCCTTCTCCTTTTTCTTCTTAGAGTTCAAAAACAACCAAAACTCTCAATTTCCTCAAATGGGTTTCTCCATAGCCTTCTAGTAGTAACAAATCTTACAAAAAGAAAGCATTTTTCAAAGGAAAAAAAAGGCCCTATAATATGGCTTCTAAAGGAGGAGGAGCAAGAAGAAGAGCAAGAAAAACAACAACAACAACAAGAACCCAATTGAAGATCAAGAAGAAGATCAAGAAGATCAAGAAAATCAAGTTAGAAGAAGAAGAAGAAGAAGACATTGAAAAAGGTTGTTCAAGCTCCTCCACAGCCATTTTTGAAGAACAAACAGTTTCAAGCTCTGATTTTGAAGAGTGTTGTACACCAAAAGCAGAGAGATTCAAAATCCCAGAAATCAAAATTTGTCCACCAGCTCCAAAAAAGCAAAGGCTTTTCTCAAATTGTTCTTTACAAAGACCTTCTCCAATTGCTTTCTTTGCTTCACCAGATATAGAGCTTTTCTTCTTCTTCTCATCACAATCATGACATTATATTAGCAGAGTAATTTTTTCTTTTCTAAAAAATTAGCTTCTGGGTTTCACCTCTCTCTCTCTCTCTTAATTATTATGGAGACTTTCTAGTGGGGAAAGTTAATTTCCATAACTAATCAAATTCATAGACAACAAAAAAAAAAAAAAAAAAGAGGGGGAAATGTTGTTGATAAGAATTTACAAAGTAGGGTATTTTGTTAGAAACAGAGAAGTTTTAGTTTTTTAGTTCTTTTGGGTTTTTCTTTTTTCTTTTTTCTTTGTCTAATTTGATATGAATGACCAGAAAAATTCAGCTTTTAATTTTACCAAGGGGCTGGTTTTGTATATGTAATTTGCATGGCTATAGCTATGAGGAATAGCAATGGCTATATATGAAGGTTTTTAGTGTTTTTCTTTTTCTTTTCTTCTTTTTTTTTTTTTTTTTGCTTTTTTTGGATAATTTTAATGTAATATTTCTGACTTGAGTGCAATGTATAATTAAGTGTGTGGTTTTGGGTTTGTGTTTGTGATATCAGCTTTTGAATAATTAGTCAATATGAGAAAAGTTAAGGGCCAAAGACTTGGCTTTTTTACAATATTTGTAAAAAGCTTTCTCCTTACATTCTCTTTTTAACCTTCTTACCTATTCAATGTTCATGTATATATGACTCATTACTTGTATTTCACCTTGTATTTGACTGTGTAACCTATCTGATTCTTTCTGTTTGGCAATCATTTGATTAAAATTATGTTTATAAACATTCATCACACCTCTAAATTTCTTACTTAGTTATCTACTTCTTACTAATGTTTTCAAAAACTAAGCAAAAACTTTAAAAAAAAAAAAAAAAAAAGTAGTTTTTAAAAATTTATTTTTCTTTTTGGAATTTTGTTAAGAATTCTACTCTTGTAGCTTAGAAAGATGAAAACCATTGTAAGAAGTGATGAGGAAATCGCCTTAATTTAAAAAAAAAAAAACGAAATGGTTACCAAACAAAGCCTAAAGTTATCGAGTTAAATAACATTTTGTACGCGAAAACATATATGTAAACAAATGCAACCAATTGACGTTCTATATCATCTAATTCAATTATACGATCGAGCTAGTTTCACAAACAGTAATTATAATAAGATTTTTAATGTTAAAGATTCCTATAGTTAGAACCTTTTCTTTTAAATACAAAGGATTAAATGATTATAAAAAGAAATTAAGTATAAGGATCAAAATATTACTAAAAAGTATATAGAGATGGTGTAAAAAAGTTATTTTTAGTATTTAATTTATTTATTCTTATATGGATTCTCTTTAATACTTTGGTATATATTTGATTCAATAAAAATTAGAAAATGAACCCTAAAAATGCAAAAGATTTGGACCATTTTCTATGGTCCTTGAGATAAAAAGATCTCTCTTTCACACTGATCAAGATTGAGAAAAGAGAAAAGAAACTGTTGTTGATGCTTCAAGAACCTGCCATGCAGAATATAAAAGACTTCCACAAAAGGTTTTTCCTTACACAGCCCTACTTTTGGAAGTGCTTTCTTTCATTTGTGAGAGATTTTCATTTCATTTCAAAATCTTATTTTTCTTCCTACATTTTTGTTCTTCATATATGCCTTTTGAAATGATATGTTCTTATAAATTTAAACCTTCCATAAACATCTATTATAATCTAAGTGCTAATTTTATTAATGGTTTATTTTTATTATCCAATGGCATGAGAGGTTGAGATAAATGTCTTAACTAGAAGCTACGTTCAAATTGGTTCCTGTTGATTGAGAGAAAAGACACATATGTAAATGATCATTATAGTTTGACCTATTAATTCTTTCAAGCTATTTACTTTATTTTATTGGTCACAGTAACTACAAATGCCAACACCTGACAATTGTTAATAATTTCTTACAATCGTATTTGATTTAAGGTTAAATAAAAAATTTAATCTCTAAACTTTCAAACTTATGTTTAAAAAGATTCATGAACTTTAAAAATTGTACTTTAATACGTCGATTTTCACTTTTTTGTTTAAGAGATCCCTAAAAAAACTATAATAGATTAGTCATAAAACTTTGATTTTATATTCAATAGGTCTTTGACATTTTCTAAAATTTTAAAAATTCGTTGATATATTAGATATCAAACTTAATATTTTGTTTAATAGAACCTCAAAATTTTAATTTGTTGTCAAGTTCGTGAATTCTATTTATTTTTAAAAGAAAACACTAACTAGAATAATGACTTATAGACATAAAATTGAAATTTGATTTAAATTTCAAGGATCTATGGACACAAAATTGAAAGTTTAAGTGCTTATTACATAGTTTTTAAAATTAAAAAATTGAATAGAAACAACCTTCGGGATATATTAGACACACTTCAAAATTTAGTCATTCGGTGTACGTTATGGACAACCAACTTTCCAACGTATCTCAAACGTCAAGACATAATAGCATAAAAGATAGTTATCCTCTCTTATATACCATGAATCTTTTCATTATCAAGTCAATATACGTAGGACTTTGGTCACATTCCAACATTGATGAACGAATAAAATTACTTGTAATGATTAATCACTCACGAACATACACTCTCCTTTCCCTTGAGGTCACAGTAATTTGATCGTCTATCTCCGTGATTATTGTTGTAAAAAAGAAAAATTACTCACCCATTATTGAACAAACATGGTTTCTGATGATATAGCCCACAATAATATATAAAAGAAAAAACAAGTTTATCCTTGTGATTTAAAAAATGTGTATGTGTGTGGAAAAAGACATGAATTAGGGTTGAAAAAGAAGGAAAGGGGGACAAGAAGAGCAGAGAAGTAGTGTGTGTTTGTGTTTGCTTTTTGATTTTGAAAATAAACATTAAATATATATATATATAGTTTGGACTTAGGGTTTTGAGTCATTAATGAATGTGATGTGTGTTTGAGATCAGAAGACAAATACTCCATAAGAGAATCCTATGAAACGACTCGTGCGGCTTCTCAATCATTCTTTTCTCAATTTTACACCTCACTTTTTTTCTTTCCTTTTTTTTTAAAAAAAAAATCAAATATAGAAAAATAGAAAAAAATGTTTACAAATAGCAAAATATCATAGTCTATTTGCGATAAACAATAATAGACTACTATTTGTGACTATTTGTGTCATGATAGACATATATAGTAGTCTATCGCATATACATGGTGATATTTTGCTATTCTTTATAAATATTTTCAACAATTTTGTCATTTAAAATAATTTTCTTTTTTCATTTTTTTTTCATTTCGTCTTCTCTTTCATCTCTTCCCTTTTCCTTCTTTCTTTTTTTTTTCCCTATGGTACGAAATTGTGTTTAGTACCCATTTAATTTATGAAAACTACGCTTGTTATTTTATCTTTTTTACAATGGTTTTTATACTTCTTAACTAAATACTTGAATTTTTAACCAATTTCCAAAAGCAAAAATACAGTTTTAAAAACTACTTCTTTTAATTTTAAATTTTGACACGGATTTTTTAAAACACTCTTAAAAAGAGGATAACATATTAAAGAAATCAATAGGTGAATATAGTGTTTATAAGCTTACTTTTTAAGAACTAAAAACTAAAAAACCAAAATGATTACCAAACAAAACTGAAATTTTTGTTCAGGTAAAGAGACTAAGGGTTTTGATTCAATTATATATATACACACACATATAGTTTTTTTTTATAAGACAAGTAGTGTGGGTCAATAGGTGCGTCCAAATATCTTAACTAAGTTGACACATTTTTAACATCCTAATATCATATCCCACTTCCCTTTATTAATATGCAATAAATCTCAAAAGAACATACTAAATTAGTTAAATGTAAGGAGAGGGCTAGAGAGAAGTCCTAGTTACTTTTGTCTTTTTGAGATCATCAATTATGTTCATGCTGAGTTAATAAGTATTAAGGATTTTTTTTTCCTTTAGATCAAGAAAATGTGAGAGTGGAAATTAGAGTCTCTAACCTTTTTGTCAAAGGTATATAATGTTTTAAAGAGTTGACTATATATATGCTTAGGTTAACTATCTTATGTTAAATTTATATATAATTACTTGTGGTAATATGATTGGAAGTTATTTTTTGAAGTAAAAATGTTAATTTACTTCGTATATGTTTTGAATAGCTTTAATTTAATTACCGTTGCAGTTTAGAATTTGTTTAAATTTTGGTCCTTAAGATTTTAAAAAGTTTGGTCAAGAAACTTCACAAATTGTTCGTGACAAAATTATTTTGAACGATTCATTTATTTCGAGTCGAAAAATTAGTCAAAAAGGAAAAAAAAATTGTTGGTGGGTTTTCAGTAAAATGCTATTTGTACTCAGATCTTGATCTAATATTAAATTACGAGGATTAAATTGAAACTTTTTTAGTTATAGGGATCAATAAGAAAATACTAGTCAAACAAGACACAACTTTCTTTCTTTCACAAGTTTCTACTCTGCAATATTTTTCTTACCAACCTTTTGTCTATGTACATTTCCTCTCATCAATCTCTTATACACATATTTTCTCACAAATCACTTCACAAATGGACCCTACATAAACTACTACACTTTCTAATATATATATATTTCAAATTTAGTTCAAAGTATAATTTTAGTTTCTACAATTTTTAAGTTTGTATTTGTTTGGTCTTCATAAAAAAAAAAAAAAAAATTGTTTTAAGTTCGTAAAGTTTCAATTTTATGTTCATTAGATTATGAACTTTTAAGATGTACGTGCTTAATGGATCAACTTTCAATTTTGTGTTTAAAATAAATCTTTGAATTTTTCAATTTTGTGTCTAGTAGGTCGTTGTCTTCTTTCGTAGATATATTTTTTTAGTTCATAGATCTACTAAACATAAAATTAAACGTTTAGAGTTTCATTAAACGCAAAATAAAAAACTTAAGAATCTATTAAACACTTTTAAAACTTAATCATAGATTAATGATGTATTTTATTTAATTTTTCAAGTGTTTGATTGTGATAATGAATCATTTTGGAAAGAAAAAATTGTTTTTATCCAAAGATCAGTTTAAATAAAAATGACTTTTTTGGGGAAAAAACATTTTTTTTTAATCAATCCAAACAAATCCTAAATAGGTATAAATCTGAAAATCGAAAAACTCAATCTTAGAAAAGAGCATCAATCAAACAAACAAGATCCTATGAGTTAATCTCCACAATAATTGCATAATATTAAAGATTCAAACTTTTTAATTCATTTTAAGTTCAAAACTCAAAAACACAATCCAAGTTACTTTTCAATTTGATATTACAACATATTTTCTCTTTGTACTATTGAGAGAGAAAAAAAAAACATTAACATTGGAATGAGGAAAAAATCTGAGACATGATGGTTTAAATTGTTCTTTAATTATAATTAGGGATTTTTTTTACTTCTTTTGATAATTAATGAATTAATTATACATATGGATTGGAGTTGTATGTATGTTTATCTCTCTTAAAGTGGAGGGAAGAGATTCCTTTTTCAATTCCAACAATGAAACCTTATGTCATCAATGGCCAAAGCAATCAACTTTTGCTTTGGTGATTGAAATAAAGTACATTTCTTTTTTTCTCTGCCCTTTTATTAAACCATTATATATCATAACATGGGGGCTCATTAATCTTTCATAGAATCCTAGGTTACCCTCCAAAATATTTGTTTTCTTTCCCTAAACCAAAAATATTAAGCCCCCTTCTTTCAAAAATTACTAAAAAAAAGATTGGAACAGTTAGATAAACGTGAAGTTTTATCTCAAAAATCAATTGACTATGAAATCATATGTAAATTTTGAAATCTACCTTCAATGATTAATTGTGTATAATCATATTTAATATCAGTTTCTTAAGTTAAAATATCATTATGGTATTTATACTTTGACTTTTATTTTATTCTGGTCTCTGTACTTTTAAATGTCCTTAGTTATAAATTGCGAAAATCTATCTATATATACTATCATCTATTGTATGAAAATTATTGTTATTATTTAATCAGATTTGATAAAAAAAAAAAAAATTTAAGAACTAAATTTAAGATCTTTTTGAAAGTATAATGATAAAAATTGGACAATAAAAAATACAGAAAAATAAAATTGACCAAAAAAAATATATAAAGAGTAAAATGATATTTTAACCATTTTTCTAATGAGTATTTGTCACTTGAGGGTCTGACTTTCTTTGGCCATTTTGGCTTATCTTGCTTGTGTTTTTATTAAGCTATGCACTTGTTTGTTTTTATCTCTTGAGTCAAAACTTTGTTTTTGTTTTTCCTCCAAAAACCCTTTTTAGATCTCATAAAGATATTACCCTAACAACTCCAATCTTTTCTAATTCAATTTAAGTTTTAGATGTATAGTTTTTTTTATTATTACTAATTTGAGAACCATTTATCTTTTCCTTTCATCTTTTAAATATTCGAAAGAGTTTGAATATTTAGGATGGAGATTAAATATATAACTTTAATTAAAGTTGTTTGAAGATATAAAGATTGAAATTTTAAATATAAAAAACCAAAATAAAAAGTGGGATATAAAAGTTCAAACTAGCTTGGGTCTTTGAGGCTAGAAGTTGAAAACTTGAATTGAACCATTGAAAATATATAAACTATGTATAAACTATACAAAATTGAGAATAGTTAGTTATATAATAGAATTAGAAACCCTTAGATTTGTGCAACTTGAATAATCTAGTTTATAGGTTTGTTATTTTTAAAAGTTAATTAAAAATAGTACATAAATTGGATTCAAAGTTTTGAATTATATAGTAATATAAATTAAAATTGTCGCTCAATAGATAAAAAAAAACGAATTATCTACATTTTAAATATCATTAGTTCAAATTTTTCATCCTATAATTTAAACGGTATAAATCTAATCAACGAATACGATTGAAATACTCCATTATGTTGTCCTTTCTTTTTTAATAACAATATTTGTCAACTAATATCATCAAATTAAGTTTTTTTAAAAAAACAATTGTTTTTTCCCTATAATATTGTGGTAATTCAAAAGTGAATGTACTATGACTTGTCAACAATCAAATGTGTAGTCATTAGTTGATTGAAAACTTAAGGGGAAAAAAAGAATTTGAAGGTTTTTTGGGAAAAAAAAAGAATTTGAAGGTTATTTATTTATTATTATTATTGTGGAAAAGAATAGAGGTGTGAGGTGTTGTGTTAGTGGTGGTGGTTAAAAAGTTTTGTATTAAAAGAAGCAAAGGGAGGATCCTAAGCTTTGTTTAAAGGAGGAAAAACAAAACAAAAGGTACATACAAAATATTGATTTAGGGTTGTCTTTGTGTCCTACCTGTCTTCTTCATCCATTTGGTAGGCTGCCCTCTTGAACAAAATAGGTTGAATTTTGAGTTCGAGAAGACTCGTACGAACCCAAACATAGCTCAATAGTTAAAATATTTTTTCTTTCTTTAGTTAATATAAGTTCAATTATTTTTATGGAGTAGTTGTAAATATAGCGATCACGCTCAAAGAATGAATAAATATAGGACAATGTAAAAGAATTTGTATATATAACAAAATTTATCGACGATAGAGTCTATACTGATAAATTTTACTAAGTAAAAAATTCTTTAAAATGTTCCTATACACTAAATTATTAACACTGCTATCTATTACAACTACATACCTTTTTTTTTAATATCAATATACTCAATTGGAGTAAGGCATGCACATATTCTTGACCAAGAGTCAAATATACAGATTTCTCGTTCCACATGTTGAATTTACAAAAAAAAAAAAAAAAAAAAAAATCATAATTTTCTAAATAGTTCATTTAACGGCAATGAAGTGCGTACACTCTACCAAAAAATTTGAGGTTTGAATCCTTCCGCTCCATGTTGAACTAAAAAAAAGTTAATCAAGAGTGGTGAACTCAAAGAGGGCAACTATTATTATTTTTATTTATTTTTTCTTTTTTGTATAATCGGGAGTGTGAGAATTTAAACTATAAACCTCTTCGTTAACATATACTGTATGTCCGTTAAACTATACTTGATTTAATAGATATAATTGATCTTAAGGAGATCTGTCAAAGATCTCATATTGAAAAGATGTAAAAACCTCGTCATTTTTACAAGACAATTAATATAATCACTTGAGGAATTTTTTTACACTTTAGTTCCATATTCATTTTTTTTTACAACTTTGGTATATAGCTAATTCTGTAGCTTATTTTTTTTTTTTAACTAAAGAAAAGATAAAAAAATATATATTTATACATACAAAAAGACAACTAAAATTTTAAACTTGTTGCCGCTTATTTGATAATGATTCCATTTAAAAGATAATCTTTAACAAAATTCCCTAAAACAAACCTTCACTTTTTTCTCTAAAATTCATTTTGACTATTCTTTTTAACAATTTTTAATCAATACATTCATCATAACTTGATATATATAAAATATAAAATCAATTGTCAAAAAAAATAGATCTTCATATAGAGAATATCTAGAATCAACTTTTTTCATCAAATTATATAATAAAGTTTTGTTTTTTTTTCAAAAAAAAAATTATGCTGTTTAATTTTGGCACTTAGGGCTTTTTTGGGTTTTTTTCCCCAAAGAGAGAGATCTCTTCTTTTCTAATTTCCTTTTTTCCCTTTTCTTTATTAAATTCAGATAAACCAAGAAAATAATTTTGATCATAAAAGAACAAAATTGAGAAAATATTAGTCAGCTTTAGTTCTCATTAGATGGTTCGAAAAAATAGTTGCAAGAGGCATTTTTGATAGGTCCAACATTGTTTAGGCTTTGCCTTACAAAGCAAAAATTATAGGGAAAAAGAATTGCTTTGTCTTTCTTTAAGACCATGACTTGCATTAAATTTTGCACTCACAACTTTGATTGACTCTAATGTCCTAAAATGATCCCATGTCACATTTTTTTAGGCTACATTTTTTCTTTACTGGTAAATACATTAAAAAAAAAATAATAATTAAGGTCTAACTTAACTAGTAAAGATTATAATTCAAAAAAAGCTATGGTCGCTTGAATTACTTTCATCATTGGGCTAGGACGACCCAAAATGCATATAGGCTTAGGCCCAACATCTTAAAGTGATTTATAGGTCTTATCGGGTTTTAGTAGATCCTATCATTCGTCACACCACGATATTTTTATTTTCATAGAAATTCCGTTGGTATTTTAAGTATCTAAGGGAAAAAATGTTTTAAAGAATCTAAAATAATTAATCGAAAACTAATAAAGTTGAAAAGAAACTAAAGTTAATGACACATATATAAGTCAAAAATTAAATGTAAAGTAATGTAAATGTTGAAGATGCATCATTTCTTTATAAGCAACATAAACATCTTCACTTTGAAAATACTTAAATCCTTATAAATAATATGTTATAGTATTGACTCAAGTTGTACCAAAATCCTCTTATTAAATTACAAATAGGACAAAAGTGAGGTGACTAATTAAAAAAATATATCTACAAATTTATTAAAAAATTTGAACATAATTCAGTGGATAAAACAGTATTACCATCTCAAAAATAAATGGTGATTTGATCTCCGCCCTCACATTTGTTATCTCATCCAAAGAGAAAAAATGGCTCGTTGATCTACATTTTTTAGTTATTAATGATATTATTAGCTTCATTTTGCTCTCCTCATCAACCTTCAATTCACCTAGTTCACTGAAAAAAAAAAGTTGCAATGATATTAATGAAACTACTTAGTTTTGAAAAATAAAATTGACAATTAAGAATGATATATAGTTTTTTTACTTAAAAAATATACCCTTTTAGAGAGTTACTATCAACATTAAGTTAGAAAGTCAATAAATTTGATTTTTTTTTTAATTTACTAACTAAAATCGGATTCTAAATTAATATGAGATTATGGTTGTTTTCAAATATAGGAAAATAAACTAAAATATTATAAATATTTTAGTTTATTTTCCTATATTTGAAAACAACCCTAATAATCTATCACTGTTTATCACAATTTATCACAAATAGATTAATATTTTGTTATTATTTGTAAATATTTTTAGTTGTTTTGTCATTTAAAATAATTTTCTATGAGATTATGGTTACCTTGTATATATGAAAATACTTTTAAAAAAACAGAAAGAAGAAGTGGCCTTCTTCAACCATGACTTTGGAGAATTTAATTTGTCAAAAGAAAAATAGGGATGACTTAATGTATTAACCTCTCACTAATTTATTTTTTAGTACAACAATTATAGGAGAGAAAACCTCTATAATTATTGTAAAAAAATAAATAAATAAATTTGTGAGTCAACCCCAACACAAATATTTACATTTTATCGAGATAAATTATATGAAATCAATACACATTTAATCTAATTAGAAATTTGCCCATAAATAAATTGATAAATCATATAAAAACTCTACCATTTAAGTTCCTATCAACTAAAACGAAACCGTAAAATGCCCAAAATTAATTTTAAAAAAAAAAAACTTAGCCCTCATTATCGAATGAAAAAAGAGAGTTAAATTACCAAAAAAACAAAAAAACAAAAAAAAAAAAAACAAAATTAAAGTACATCCACAATAAATTTAATGGGTTAAAATCCAACAATACCTTACATTTATAATATAAATATATCATTATAGCTACACATTAGACTCATTTTAACTAAGATGAAGGTGTACATTGAGATAAAACCTAAGATTCAGGATCGACCCAAGGTCAAGGTTGAACCAACTTCTTCATGATCCAATCCGATTCTTTTTTTTTTTTTTAAAAAAAAATGGATTTTCTAGATTAATCTAGAATAAATACATCATTATAATGAACTTTATTAAAGGTAAGTTCACCATAAACCAAAAATCCTAATCTAATATAGTTGACAAGCACCACATTAATGTGAAGTTATTGTCGGTTTATAGACACGTGAATTACAATTCACCATGAGACATATATAGGTCAAGGTAGCTTTTTTCTATCCAAATTTTGCTATCGACAATTATTGTTATCCAAAATTTTATATTATTGAAATTAATGGGTTTATGAAAAACTTTATACTATTTTTTTTTTGGGAGGGTTAAAATTAGTGAGTGAAAAAATGTAAGTCAAATCAAAGGTAAAAAGCTAGAACACATTTCTTTAAGTTTAGAATCAAATTTGATAAAATTGAAACTTTATGATCCAAATGGATAAGATATTAAAAGTTCATGTTAATTTTTTTTCTTTTATTAAAAGTAAACTAAAGATAAAAACTAAAATATATTGATTTTCGAAGTTTAAATACTATAATGTTGATCTTTTGTAAATTCATTAATTCATATAAAAAAAGAACACGACAAATTACATAAACTATGCTCAAACTGTAAAAACTAAACTCTCAAAAAATTTCAATATATAAAAATGGATATTTTCTTCTCAATCTCATTTATTATATTCTCTCTCCTCTCTCTCTCTCTCATGCTTCCCCTCTCTATTTCTCTACTTTTTCTCTCTCCCCATCTTCCCCCTCTAGCTACTTTCTCTACTTTGATCATTTCATCTAATAATGTGCCTTTAAGAATCAATAACATATGTAATATATAAAATTAGAGATGTCCATTTTTTTTTCGTGAGAACCCATCTCATGGAAAAATGGTAGAAAATAATTTTTTCGTGAGCTAAACGGAGATGAGAAATACACCCGTCATCCCGATTTCCCACTTCGTTTATTTTTCATTATTATTTTTAAAACATCGTATATATAATGTATTTAAAATTTTATGTAGGAATGATTAAATAAATATAATATGAAATTTTATTTTATTTTATTTAGGAAGAATTAATAAAAAAAAAATTAATGGGGATTTATAGTGAAAGACTAACCATTTAACTTGCAATTTTTTCTTAAAAACTCATTCCATTATATCAGATTTTTCAAAAAATAATTAACTAGGGGTACTGACCCCACTAAATCTCATTAAGAAACTATACTTCGATCTCCTCAAAATTAAATGGACATTTTTTTTCATAAAATGGAGAATGAAATGGGGGATGGGGTGGGGATAAGTCTCTGTCCGCCTCGTGGACATCTCTAATATAAAAGATACCAACGAAGAGAAATTTTATGTGTCAATTTAATCTCCTCATTTTAAGATATATGTCAATTTTACCCTCGGATAAAATGAGTGATGTGGAAAATGTTATTGCAAGAAGATGATGAGTCATTAACTAAATGTATAATTTTAATCTCTCATTTTATCTATCCACACTTGATTTACCACTTTCATTTTCCATCTTCTTTTTCAATTTCTTAATCCTATAGTGCCAAAGTACCATACTATGGCTCCAAAATCATTTGTCTTATTTATTATTAATAAATGTTATATTCAAAAATATTATTAAATAGGTTTTTTTTGTAGTAATAATATTTATTTAATTTACTATACTTGGGTAAAATACGATGAAATCCATGATAACGAAGTTGTAGTAAAACAAGTATAATTTTTAACAATTAAAAACTAAAAATCAATTGATTGTCAGATGAGACATTTAGGCATTGGTTGATAATTGTGTTTTGAATTTTGGTTTTTAGAAATTGCGTTTGTTTTCTCTCAAATTCATACAATGATCCAAATTTTAAAATAGAAAACAAGTTCTTAAAAATTAAAGTCTCATTTGTTAACCATTTAATTTTTGAAAATTAAACCTATATACATCATTTTCATCTATTAGTTTCTTAGCTTTGTTGTCTACATTTTAGGAGTATTTTGTCAAAATCAAAGTGAAAATTTGAAACAAAAACTAAAAGTTCGTTTGGTAACCATTTTATTTTTTGTTTTTGTTTTTAAAAATTAAGCTCATGAACACTGCTTCCACTTCCAAATTTATTCCTTTATTATCTACTTTTCACTAATAGTTTAAAAAAACCAAGCCAAATTTTGAGAATTAAAAAAAATAGCTTTTAAAAAGTTAATTTTATTTTTTAAATTTGACTAAGAATTCAACCATTATACTTAAAAAAGATGCAAATGATTGTAAGAAATGTAGATGAAATGAGCTTAATTTTCAAAAAAAAAAAAAAAAACAAATGGTTACCAAATGGGACCTAAATGTTACCAAATGTGACCTAAGTTTTTTTAGTTTGCAAAAATTAAGCTTATAACTACTACTTTCATCTATAAGTTCTATGTTACATTAATAACAATTATTACTATATGGTTTTAATTGATACAACTCCTAGAGTCTAGGGTGGTATAAATTAATATTTACCCAACAAAAAAAAAAAAAAAAAACTCTTAAACTTTGAATTTATGTTTATTTGATTATTGAACTTTTTAAAATGTCTAAAATGACTCTAGTTGATATAATGATTTTGCTTTTAGTTTTATGTTTTTGAAATTTATAATTATTTATTCTTACCCTTTTTTTAAGAACCATCACTTAAGTTCCTAGTCAAATTCTAAAAACAAAAAAGGAAAAAAAAATATATTTTTTTAGTCCCTAAGTTTTGGACCTAGTTTCTATTTGGTCCTTAGGTTTCAAAATGTTACACATTTAGTCCTTAAACTTTGAGTTTGGTTTCAATTTAGTCCATAAATTTCAAAATGTTTCAATTTCACCCTTGAGGTTTGAATTTTGTTTCAATTAGGTTCTTGAGTTTTAGTATTTACATTTCTAACATCAAATTTTCATTAATACTCACTTTTAATCATTGATGTCAGCGTCACTTTATTAATTTTCAATAATGATGAAGGAAAATTTTAATTTATTTTAACTATTTTAAATCTATGTCACATTATACCAAAAATGAGTATTTAGTGAAAAAACAATGTTAAAAGTATAAATCTTAAAATCTAGAGACCAATGTGAAACAAAACTCAATGTTAAGAGTAAAATTGTAACATTTTGAAACTCGTGGTCTAAATTGAAACCAGACTCAAAACTTGAGGACTAAATGTATAATGTCTTGAAACCTAGGGACTAAATAGAAACTAATCCAAAACCTAAGAATAGAAAAGCTATTTTTCCCAACAAAAAATCTATATTGGGTTGTTTTCAAATATAATAAAATAAACCAAAATATTTACAAATATAACAAATATCACTATTTATCAGTAATAGACATTGACAGACATTTAGCAGTATCTATCGGTGATAGATGATAGTAATTTCTCAATGTCTATCATTGATAGATTCTCAGTGTCTATCATTGATAGATTCTCAATGTCTATCATTGATAGATTGTGACATTTTACTATATTTTTAAACATTCTCAATAGTTTTGGCATTTAAAATAAATTTCCAACTATATATATATATATACGTATCAATTTATACCATTCTTCCAATTTCATTTGACTAATATTGTATAAAACTTATAACGAGTTAATTCAACTTCTAAATTTTCATAAGTCAATTAACTTAGACCATTCATTACGATTATCTTTAAAATTCATCAATGTATTAATTCTCAAACATGTGTAGGCTTCTTCAAATATCAATTTTATAAAATAGATGATTAGAGTAAATGCATATATGATTGTCAAAGGAAAATCTGACTAAGAGTCTAAATTGACTAAATTATGAAAGTTTAGGAATTTAATTGATATATTTATATGTTTCATATAAGATTTTTCCAAATGAAATATAATGGATTATGTAAATTGATATAATTATAACAATTTAGGATTTAAATTGATACAATTATAATTCATGGTTTAAGTTGACATGGTCGTTAAAGCTTAGGTGTATAAATTGATATCGGTGAAAAAAAACAATTCAAAAAAGAAATTATTAAAAAAGGAAAAGAGGGAGATTGAGATTGAAATTTAATCCCTATTTCACTATTGAAAAAAACAAAAAAAAAAAAAAAAAAAAAAAAAAAAAAAAAAAAAAAAAAAAAACCTTTGTTTAGGACTAAAATAGTAATTCAACATACACATATTATATAATGAAGAGTTTGGTGTTTAAATAGGTTGAATTTTCAAATTGAAAAATGAAAATATTAAAAAGTAAAGGATACGTGGACAGCGGTGGTGTCAGTCTGTGCTGAAGTGTCCACGCTTTGGTGCCACGTGTTACCCGAATTTCTTTAGTCAATACCGCATTACGTGGGTTCCAATCTCTCTGCGGGAGTGATAAAACCACCGTTGCCCCGTCACAGTCCTTTAATTTATTTTATTTTATTTTTTTGAGTACCAACTAATTTCGTTGGTCGGGATTGAGTTGTATTGAAATACTTTTTAGGCCAATCCAATTATTAAAATTATGAATTTCTTCAACGCAAATAATTTTTATTAAATAGTAGTTTCTATATAGAAGTTAATTTTGGACCATTATATTTTATTTATTTATTTATATCCGATTTTTATATATATAATACATTTATTGTGGAGAGAGAAACGGCACTTAATATAACTTTTATTTCATTTTTCAATTGAAGAGAGAAAATGCATTTATTGTAATTTTTTTTATATTCTCCAATTTAGAAATACATGGATTTAATGAAATTTTATTTCCTTATTTATGTTGGTTTTCACGTATCAACGTATTGATTTTTTTTAATGGATTCATTGTTATTTTAAATATATTTTAGAACATTTTATTAGGTTTTTGAAAATATTTAAACTAATATATGAAATATACTATAGTTTATAAATTAAAGATTGACTCAATACTTGACATAAATCACATTATAAACCAATATATGAAATATATCATAGTATATAAATCTTCATATTTTATTTACATCAAAGTATATATATTATATATATCATTTAGGCAGCAAAATCACAACAATTAAAGTTTGTATCTATTATAATAAATGAAGTCAAAATTAAAAAAAAATTATAGTTTATATCAAATAAACAAATAAATATATCACACTATATATCAAATTTCCTACAAAAGCTTAAAAAAGGTGTATAGCACAATATATATAAAAAATAGGAAAAACTAAAACTAAACGTTGAATCAGGTCCACCGTTCGTTTGCTCCAAGTCCACCATTTCGTCGTCCACTTAGAGTTTGTCATTCGTCTACTCCAAGTCTGTCGTCGTCGTTCATTTGCTCCGAGTCCGCCATTGTGGTTCGTCCGCTCCGAGTCTGCCATCACCATTCGTGTTGTCTTGTGCTCACCCCCGTTGCGAGTTAAATTGGAAATAACCACTGATATTAGTGAAAATAGGGAGGCCAATAGTTTTTTTTTTTTTTTTTTTTTTTTGGTAAAAAATGAAATGTTTAAGACACTAACGGAATATGGACCTATTTTTAAGGCTTTATTTAATTTTTTGTTTTAAAAATAAGCAAAATATTAATATCCAAAAAAATCAATATTAAATAAAATTAAAATAAATATATGTATATATAACGTATTATAAGTAAAAGAAAATAGTAAATCGACATTTCATTTATAAAATGACAAAACGAATTTTAAACATCTAAACTACCCTCAGCCATACAAATGAGATTGCAATTTGTTAAGAAATATTCGTAATTACAAAACAAACATCTAGAGACTAACTGTTGACCATGCTCTGAGCACCGCACCAACCTCTTCTCTAACCAAATTGTCGTCATTCTCATCTCTGAAATTGGCTCATCCAGTGGCAACACCTCTAACTTGAATTCTGTCTTCATCCCTTGCTCGTTCGGACGTGGCTCATTCTTCTTCCACCAATACTTCATCATCCGCTTCAACTTTGGCTCTTTCTCCATCGGTTTCATTTATTGCTCCTTTGGAGCCACTAATGATCACTCTAGTTCTGTCTTCTTTTATCTCAACTCCTCCGACATAGGCTCCATCGCCAATCTCAAGTCCTAATAATGGTATTTTCCTGAATAGAATCACTATCTTTGAATCCATCATCGCAACCAAAATTTCCTCCACTCTACTCCTTTAAATGCGACAGATTTGTCTTTCTCACTCTAAAATTTTCAAATTAATTAAAAAATCTTATATTTGATTGTATAAAATTTTCAAACTAATTAGAAAATCAAAATGTAAAAACATAAAATAAGTTGAAAAAGGATTAAAAGAATTAAAACAAATAAATAAAATGATATTTAGAAAAAAAAATGGTTTGGTTTTGATATTTGAAAAAAAAAATAACAATATAATTTAATGATTTAAAACATGGGAGATATTCTATGAGAAAATAAAGATGTATGATAAAAAAAAATTAGTTAGGATTTTGTAGTCATAAAAGGCCTTTCCAAAGTTTTTGGCATATTTTCGATGAGATATTTACCTGACCTACAAATAGACTATAATTAGTCTCCAAATTACGCCCAACAAATACACTATACTTCAAAATAAATATCTACAACTGAAAATCAATTAACCAAACCATCTAAATCGTTTTTGAACTTACTCAAAATTCTGTAACAATATTTTTTTCTAAAAACTTTATCTATTACATTCATGAAGAAAGAAACTGATTTAGATTGGAGAATAAAAATCCCAATTAAAAATCGTCGATTGAAATTATTAACCAATTATGATGTGGTATTGATGTCAATTGTGGAGATCTCATGAACATAAGAGTAAGAAACAATATTAGACAATAGTACATCCTTCCTTGATTGAATTTGTCAAGGTGGGTTTAAGACCCCAAGGAAAACTGGTTAATACCAACACTGTCCATATGCTTGGCCTACCTTTTCACAATAGCTCGATAGGAATCACTTTGGAAAGAAGGGACTTTGCCACTTGAACTCTTGTTCGAATGTCGATTAACTCAAGTCTTTCATCTATGCACCAGCGGATTTGAATAATTGAGTCAAGCCTCCAATGTAGACTTGTCGTCGATTGAAAATAAAAAGGTAAAATCAGTAAAAAAAAAGATGTGTTCGAAGCAACAAAAAAATTGAATAAATCGGAAGTTGTGATAGTAGTTACTTTCATCGACTTACCATCGAACAAAACTTTTAATCGTCGAACAACATAACAAGAAAGTGTTTAGTACAGAGGATGAAGAAAGCCCGGGCTACTTATTGTATTCTAGTATTTTATGTTTGAATTAAAAGGATAATAAATAAAACGTTCAAAATAATTGAAAACCCATGAATCTTGATTAAGATTAATAGAAAGTATAATAAAAATAACTATTCTTAGTTAGGATAGTTAATATAATATGATATTTTAAATTTCAAAACAAGATTTGAAAATTAGTTGATATGCACGATTCGAAAATTCAAAGCAACTATTAAATTATGAGATTTATAGCAAACTATCCACTTGAAATGATGATCTTAGTTGACGCTAAAAGTCTGTTGGGATATAGTTGAGCAATTAATTACAGTCTCATTAATAAATATGTCGTATTAATTAAACTACAATTAAAAGGGACGATGAAGGCATTTCAGGATTCCAGAAAATTGGACTCGTGTGACATCATGCATTTTGCTATAATTCAAAAGATACCGTCTTTTGCTATTTTTCCAAATAATAGTATAATTATTACTATATACCTGATTATTCCTTTATATAGAAACCCCTATTAAATAATGGACCCAACCCAATTCAACCATGAAACATTCCGTTACTCTAATCATTTTAAAAAAAAATTGTTTTAAAAATAAGTAAAATGTTAATATGTAATTTTTTTTATATTAAATTAAGATTATCCATTCAATTTCAATTTATATTATAAAAATTTTCTTTATAAAGTGCTAAAAAATAATTTTTAAGGGTTGTTATATAGTAAATTATCCAAAAAAATAAATGAATATATAATTATATAATTATATTATAAGTAAAAAACATACATTTTAAAATTAATAATAAATTTGGGTTGTTCCAATTATTTTAAGTGAATCCATGAATTGATCCTGATAAGATTTTCATATATTTGAATTCAACCCAATCCAAATGAGTTGAGAACCCTATCTAAATCAAACGAGTTATTTTTTTTAATACCCCTAGTTCCAACAATTCAAAACTCCGAGTCTTCATCAACTTTTCTATCGGGGAGAGTTTGATATGTGATTCAAATTGTCTATTCTTTCATAGATTTATTGAATTAAATAGTATTATTATAAAATCAAATAACAAACAAAATAAATAATTAATTAATAATAGTTGATTTCCCACTAAATATTTTGTTAGTAATTATTATTTATTGTTTATGAATATTCTATTAAATATATTCAAATAACTTTTTAAATTGAGAACTAATTTTTAGATAAACCATTAAATACATACTAATTACTAAAATCATATAATATAATATTGATTACTAAAATTATATAATATAACTCTATTTTTCTTTGTTCTTAAATTTCAGTTTTCAAATCGGTAACTACTCAAATCTATTTTAAATTACTCAATTAAACACACTTTAAATTTTATTTGAGCTAGTCTCCAATTCACTAATGAACTATCGTGTTTTTTCTTTTCTTTTTCTTTTCTTTTTGTCATTTTTTTTAATGCACACTATTTTAGAAAGTTACACAATATAATATTAATAGATTTCATATACGTTATAGATTTTGAATTATTTTATTATGATTTTTAACTTGAATTTTAGGCAAATTTAATCTTTCAATCATTATTTTGAAAATTTTTGAAATATCTAATTCTTTCTTTATTAACCTCATTTTTAAATTTAGATTTTATTTTTATTACTTATTAATTTTGGTTGATATTCATTGAAGGGAGGATATTTGAAATTAATTTTTCCTTCATTGGAAGAGATTTTGTTTATTTTTTTCTCCCACATTCCTTCCCAAAAATTGACCATCTTTCAATTGAGATGCCAAGTATAGTTCAAATATATCGGCAATATATTGAAAAATGTAAACATGCATTGTATATATATTATGGTTTATTTATTTATTTTTGTGTTTACAAATATATTAGAAAGTATAAATATACAATATATTTATTGTTTAGTATATAAAATGATATATATTATATAAATTATTTTGTTCGTACACTTATCAAATATAAACGGGTTTGTTTTTAGAAAATTCAAGGTTAAATTACAAATTTGGTCCTTATGATTTAAATAAAGTTAAAATCTAATCCCTATGATTTGATAAAACATCATAAATACTTCTTATGATTTGATAAAATCTTCATAAATAGTGCCTACTGTATGGACTATTTATGAAACTTTTATCAAATCATATGGACTAAATTCTAATTATAGATCATATAGACTAAATTCTAACTTTCTTCAAAATATAGAGACCAAATATGTCATTTGACCAAACTTCAAAATATCCCAAACCAAAATTTAAATAGTACCTATCGTAGGGACTATGTGAATGTATTCAAATATATCTTGAATACATTCAGGTTTAATTGTTTCTCCACTTCTTGTAGATTCTTATTGAAAAAAAAAAAATTATTTGAGTGATGGAGCTTTTTATTGAAGAGAGAAAGAATAAACTATGGACACTAATACTCAATTTTCTATTGATTTCCTTCTTAACCTTGTCTTGGCAAAGATTATAATACCATTATATATAGTTTCACAAAGTGTCTCCCTAAATTCTTTCAATAAACCACTGATAAAAGCAAATGAAAGAGAATTCTTGACCCTTCATTACTCAAACTGTCATAACTTTTCATAGAAAACACCAAACGACTTGAGACTTGAAAATCAGAAAGACATATCCGGGCTTCAAAATCATGGTCACACATTTAATTTGGACATCGTTTGACCTTCCAAATGCCTGCTAAAAATCGCTCAAAAACCTGACAATTCGAGTTTAGTTCTTACTTTGTATGTAGGAAACAATTTTTTTTTTTTTTTTTTAATGAAACTTTCTTTACTTATATGTTTTGAAAAGAATACCATTATGAGAAGTTTATAACGATGAGAAACTTATCCTTTTTGGTATTAATTTTATTGTATGTATTGAAAAATTAAATGGTAAGAAGGCTAAAAAGTTAATTCGGTCATACTTCTGTGTAAAATAATATTCATTTAAATTATTAATATTAAAAATATAAAAGTTTACCTATTTAGGTTAATGGGTAGAAAGTCCTAATGTTATTAAAAATTTAATGATATATGAATACCTTCTTGAAACCCTTTTTAATTTTTAACTTTAGATGTATATTTTTTTCACTCCCAAATTTGGCGAAAGACAAAAATAAAATTAAAATATCATTTTAGTCCATATGTTTTGAGATTTATTCAACTTTAGTTTCTGTACTTTCAATTTTTCAATTTTAGTCCCTATATTTTTAATTATTTAATTTTAGTCTCTATATTTTCAATAAATCTTAAAGTTAGTCTCTAATGTTAGTTAATGGTTCATTTTTTAAATTTTTTTTGTTATATATAACATTTGTACAATAAACTTTGAAAATATATGATCATATTGTAATTCCTTACATGAAAAATATTATTATTATCTAACCAATTTTCATAAAAATTAATTTGAGGGATTAAATTTAAGATTTATTGAAAATATGAGAATTAAAATTGAACAACTGAAAGTATAAGGACTAAAATTGAATAGATTTCAAAGTTTGGAGACCAAAATGGTATAATAATAATAATAATGATGATGATGATGATGATGATGATGATGATGATGATGATGATGATGATGATGATGATGATTTGTTATATTTTGAATTAGAATAAATGAGGTTTGGGAAATTTTTATGCTTTTTTTTCTTTTGTTGAAATTATTTGATTAACGTAGTGGCTTGATTTGTTGAAAGTATATTAATTTTGTAATATATATATAAATTATGTTAAAAGTAGATTAGATGGAATAAGTTTATTCAAAAGTAGTAGTTTAGGATATTTACAAAATACGGTTAAACAAACATTTGAGAAAGTTTTTATTCTATTTTGAATGAGGGAAATTTTATTAAAATTAAAGTTAGTCGTGCACTTTTTACCTAAATTTTATTTATTTTTGGAATGTACCTAAATTTCCATATTCTTATACTTTTATAAGATATAATATCGTCTTTTTGAGGGGAAAGAACATATATGTTTTATTCTTTTTATAATATACCTAAATTTCGATATTTCTATTCCTTTAAAAGTTGTATTTACAAAAAAAAAATGTTGTGGTATCATCCCTTCCATTCCATCAAGGTAATAGATGAAGGTAAAGTTTGAAAACTTTATGTAAAATTGGGGAATTTCTATCCTATTCAAATTAGTTTTTGTTCATTTGACAAACAGTCTAATTTTATCTGAATTTGTTTTATTTATACAATATGAGGAAGAGGGGTTCAAACTTCTGACATTGAGGCTGATATTGCATGTTTTATGTCAATTAAACTTTATGCTAATCGTGCAACCTTATTTGAGAGTTAATATGTACTTGCATGAAAATATAAAACACATTAATCAATAGACATTTTTTTTAATTTCAGATTATAGGTAAAAAAAAATATGGTTAAGTATTTTGTAACGATCCGACTTTCTACTATACTACCAAGATGCTACTACATGCATGCATAAGCTTGACAGTGTATATTTCTCAAAGGAAATTTTAATAAAAAGGACAAACATTTATTTTTAAAAATAATAATATCATAAAATACTGTTCGAGGCACCCCAAACTCTAAATTTAGAATAAATTGAATAAACCAATAAATTAACTAATGAATAAATAAAATAACCAAAAGTTATAAATGTCATATCTTTAACCTAAATCATGCCAAAAATAAAATAAAATAAAACGTAAGTGTGGAAGCATTGTCCAATGACTGGATCACATATCCCTCTTGTCATTTGCTGGTCTATCTTTACCTTTACCTAAAAATATGAAGAGAAAAGAATAAGTATATAAATATACCCAGTAAGCGACCCACTACAGGGTCCACTAGGTGAGCTGTTAGCATTCCTATTGGGTTCCAAGTGCACATTACGCATCATAGGCATAGACATAGGCATAAGCATAGGGGCGAACCCGAAGGCGCGATTTCATAAGTAGTGACCTCGAAGAGATACAATCATAGGCATAAGATATGAACCCAAAGGTCCACAATACACGATGTGCATGGCCCAATAAAGATACTAATAG
Source organism: Benincasa hispida (assembly GCF_027475165.1). Lineage (NCBI taxonomy): Eukaryota > Viridiplantae > Streptophyta > Magnoliopsida > Cucurbitales > Cucurbitaceae > Benincasa > Benincasa hispida. The sequence goes on from NW_028326240.1 coordinate 2,472,416, forward strand.
CCACTATTAGTCTAACATAGTCATAAGCATACAATCATAGTCTTTAATCATGTTCGAATAGGGTCAAATAATCTCAAAATGCATCCATTATTCAGTTACCACAACAGTCACATACAATCATAATTTTCGTGGCATAAGCATAGACCTCTGTAACCCCCTCAACAGTCAAACATAACAAGTCATATAGTAAGTCATAACAATTCAAAACAACACAATTATGCTTTTAGTACAATCTCATACTTAACAACAACTTGGGTTCGAGGGCGAATCAGTAGTGAAGCTGATAGCACTGATTTGCTACTTGTATTACTAATTAGTTAAGAGGTTAATTCGATGCATAAAAATTTATTTGCATAGGCATGGGCTCACGGGCAACGGTGAATTCGACGGTCGACTAGAAGCACTTACCTCAGATTTAAGCCTAAGAAAAATAGCAATCAAGCAGTTGAACCTTCCTCTCAATTTAGCTTGAATCAAAGTCCCTAACACCAACCATAAACACACAGTTCAACTTGTGGGGTAATCCCTAAAACATATACAATTTATTCCCAAAATTGCCATAATTCCCGCATAACTTACCCCAAAACTTACCAAAATTAAACCAATAAAGAATTGGTTAGTTTTTAAAATGCCTTAGAACCTCAACTGCAATTTCCTAAATTCATATCAAACCATTGTCAGACAAAGTTACACTAGATAGCCAAGATCTTTCAAGAAACCCACGAAACTGACCGAAAACAACCAAATCCTTACCCAACTACGTGTGAACAAAGGGCCACACGAGTAGACTCAAAGCTATCCAGATGAAATCTTCCACGGACATCAATGGTAACGACGAAGGCGACAAAGCTACACGGTGGACAGTGGGCTGGGCTGGGCTGTGAAGAACGGACGACGTTCGACGACCTTCAAGCATGACAAGTGAAAAGCTGGGTTGTGAAGGACGGACCGTGTTTGGCGGAAGTTGCAATCGGTGGCGTGATCGGTGACAACGTCTGGTGAAGCTTCGATCAACAACTGAACTCACGAGGGGTGGGTCGTGTGCTGCCCTCGAGGAAGAAGAAGAAGAATTTTTTTCTTTTATTTTTCTTTAATTGCATGCAAACCGAGGTTCCCATTTAAATAGGAAAAAAGTATTAAATCCTAATTTCCCCCTTTTCCTCAACCAGAAAAATATTTCTTTTCCTAAAAAACCACAAAACTTAATTTATTTTATTTATTTTCACTTCAACCCAACGATTTTAAAATCTCCACTATCTCTGGTTAAAACCCAATTGAAATCCACCCAATCCAAAGCCAAAAATTAAATTCTATTCCCAACAATCGAATTAATCCCATATCTTAACCAAGATTAATTTAAATCGATTTAACCAAAATAAAAAAAAAAAATCTTTTTCTATAAAAGTCAAAATCCAAATCTACATAATCAAGATAAAAACATGCAATTTCCTGGAATTTGGCTTGTTACAATCTACCTTCCTTAAAAAACTTTCATCCTCAAAAGTTCTAGTCTTGAAAGAGTTATGAGGACTAGGCTCTCATTTCCTCCTCTCTTTCCTGTGTTACTTCCTTGAATCGATGATTCTGCCATGGAACCTTCACCAGTGCTACCTCCCTGTTGCGCAAAACCTTCACTTCCCTTGCAATAATCTGCATATGTTTCTGTTCATAACTTAGGTTCTAGTTCAACTGCAAAGGCTTAAAGTCCACCGCATGAGATGGATTCGTTATGTACTTCCTCGATATTGAGACATGGAATACATTGTGCACTGCAGAGAGAAACGGTGGAAGTGCCAACAAATAAGCCATAAGGCTAATTCGCTCTAAAACCTCAAATGACCCTACAAATTGCGGAATGAACTTCCCCTTCCTTCCAAATCTCAGGACACCTTTCATAAGTGTTACCTTCAGAGACAATTTATCCCCTGCTTTGAACTCAAGATCTCTACGCCTAATATCGACATAACTTTTTTGTTTGTTCTGGGCTGTTAGCATTCGGGCCCTAATCTTGTGATGGCTTCATTTGCCATCTGCACCATCTCAGTTCCCATCAACTTTTGCTCACCAACCTCACCCCAGAAAATGGGAGACCTGCAACCTTTACCATACAGGGCTTTAAATGGCGACATGCCAATAGTAGCTTGATAGCTATTATTATATGCAAACTCTACCAAATGCAGATGAGTATCCCAACTCCCTTAAAACTCCAATGCATAGACAATATATCTTCCAAGATCAAGTTCAAGCACTCCATTTTTCAAGATCTAAGGGTGAAAGGCTATATTGAAATTCAATTGAGTCCCCAACGCTGCCTGGAGGCTCTTCCAAAAGCTGAAGGTAAAATGAGGGTCTCTGTTGGAGACAATCGACATTGGTACCCCATGTTATCTTGCCACCTCTTTTATATACAACTGTGCCCACTTATTCACTAAATATGTGGGCTTCTCAAGAATGAAATGTGCCACCTTAATGAGTCTATCTGCCAATACCCATATTACTATATAACCCTTTGCTGTCCTTGGTATACCCAGAATGAAATCTATTGGAAGCACTCTCCCACTTCCATTCTGGTACACTTAAAGACTATAACAAACCTACTGGCTTCTGTCTCGGGGCCTTCACTTGCTGAAAAACCAAAAATTTACTGACACAATTAGCTATCTCCCTTTCCATATCGAACCAGTGTCGTTTCAAGTCTTGATACATCTTGGTGTTGCCAGGATGTATCGAAAATGGGGAACTATGAGCTTCTGCTAACAATTCACTCTAAAGGCCACTGTCTACAAGTACGCATAAATGTCCTTGATAAAGTAGACCGTGAACCAAGGACACCAAAAATTCACTGTTCTATCCTAATTTCATCTGATGAAACTTCTGGACAAGGTATGAATCTCCCTATTGTGCATCTATA
>NW_028326240.1:2475826-2490988 GCF_027475165.1 Benincasa hispida
GTGTTTATAACGCTTATAAAGAAACCTCAGTGTCATGCTTCATGTAATGTTCGGTCATTACTATACATAACTTTTATATATACTCGTAATAACCAAACAAACATGTTTTCCATACACCCTTATACTATAACAATTATAATATAAAGATGATGCATGTCAATACTTTTTATGCATGCATAAATATAACTATTATATTATTTGATGCATGAGCATGCTCTTACATAACTAAATCATGCTACTCTAAATTATAACATTTACAATAAAGAGATGATGCATAACCAATGCATAACCTAAGGTGGGATTTACTATATGTGCATACCATATGACATATAAAAAACCATACATCTCATGTATTAAACCAAAGATTAATGAATTGGGTTGAAATAACTCTATCTATTACATTTTCCATTGAGAAAACCGGTTCTCAGGCAAACCGGGTCTTGAACCGCCAGGAGAACTCCATTGTTTAGTAAACGCCACAGGAAAACGATCTCTTGGCACACACTAGACCATAGCACAAAAGCTAAACAATCGCTTAGACGACAACAAGGCTGCGAAGTCTGATCGTCTAGGTGACCGCTTAATGCGGCGAAAGGTAAATGATTTACTATGCGATTTGCTCCGCGATCGTTTAATCAGTAACTAAGCGATGAAGCTTGTTGAGCTAAACGATTTTCTAGTATGCGCGCGCATTAGACGATACCTGAACATCCGATACTCAGCGATCACTTACCCCATCGTCTACACGACCCGATCAACCCTTGATCATCTTCTTCCTCGAAGAACTACAATTTTTGCTTCGAACCTCTTCATGAACACTCAAAACTCAAACTGACTTTGAATTACAGACTCGATAATAATTAATTATGCTTAAAAATGCAGGAACCTTTACAATCAACCAAAATGCAAAAGAATTAAATCAAACAGAGGTAACATCCCAAAAAACTCCATAAATCCACACATCCACCAACAATTTAACCATTAAACAGAAAGTAGATATCCACCCACCATGAATGTATATGCAATTCGTTGCATCAATAAAATTAGAATATCAGAACCTGGCTCTGGTACCAATTAAAGGAACTCTTAAATAAGAGTATCCATGAGCGCGTTCAGATCTTTCCTATTTCATTGTGATCGAATTACCACACATACATTCTAATAAACAGGAATGTATTTTAATACTAATTATAGGCATGTTTTGACAAATAAAATACAATGGATTGAGTAAACGTACCAGTCGAAGATTGTCTTCACTTCGAATTCAATCCAGTAGAAGCGACTCCTCTACGATCCTTATCACCCAGTAATCAGTCGCCTAACAGCACAATCATCTACACGAACAGCAGCACACGAGCAAGTAGCAAACAGGGACGACACCACTACTTGAAGCCCTTGGTATTCTTGGAGTGAGAATCCAAAGAGTGGACTTTGATGGAATTGGTAGAGGAAGGAGGAAAGGGACGATTGTGTAGAACGACAAGCAAGTGGGAGATAGTAAGTGACTATTGTATAGTCAGGTGCTCGTCGCTTAGAGAAAGGTATACGATCGTGTAGGTTTTACTAAGCGATCGTTTAGTAAAGAGTAAGCGATCATTTAGAAAAATCAGCACACTAAGTGATCGTTTAGTGAAGGTGAGCGATCGTTTAGAGAACGCGTGTGATCATTTAATACGCTGGTGTGCGATCATTTAGGTGATGGGCGCTATCGTATAGGCTCTCAACTAAGCGATCGTGACGTTTTCCCACTTTGAGTGATTTTTTCGAACTCTTTGCAAAATGAAACCAATTTTCATTTTATTCTTTAGTTACAATAACCAAAATTGATCTTCCCACTATTGCACGATTTAGGAGAAATTTTTAGTCAATTGTCACATAACCGACCAATTAATTAATAAATGAATATAATCATATTATATTCTTAACCTATAGTTTGATATTATATATCTACTATAGTAATTTCTCCTCTACTAGATATAAATCATATTTATATCTAATTTCCTTCAAAATAATGTATCTCATACATTTAGTCAATTATATCATATATAATTAACCAGTTCAGTTATATCATATATAATCGAACTCCCTCTTGTCAATTTGAACATTTCAAACTGACCCAAAAACTGATTCTCGACTTTATCCAAGCTACCAGGGGGACCTTATGGACTTGTGACTCGAAGCTCCAACGGTACATGAATAGCTGACTAAACTCTTTAGCTACAAGGTTCACCATCCGTAAACTGTCGGGCATTCCACTAAAGACCAACAGCTGAACGCTTCTTACCACAAATATATTTCTGTGTCCATCGGATATAACCAATCATGAGTATGATGACCCTTCACAGATGCTCGTAAGTACAGCTGGACTAATTTACCGTTTTGCCTCTATAGTTACATCTCACTCCTTAAGTACCATTGATTCCTCTAATGAACAATACAACATAGTCCAACTATGTGTGAACACCTCTCAGGCCAAGAGAAGGTGTGTGGCGCCACATCGTTCAAGCCCTGGAATCAACCTTTAAGGGAACTATCTATCTACTTGCCCCTACTTCGAGGAAGGAGTGAATTCCATCTTGTGTAGCTGAGTTCCCAGCTCCCAAATCAGACGAATTCTCAAATGGTAGGTTCGAGTTGGCGATCCGGCCAAGCACCTATACAACTCAAAGGACCGCCCTCAATGACAGGAGTTCTCAACTCACTCCTATGGTTATCCTAGTGAAGTGAAGTCTCTATCATGAACGGTGTTATATAACGAGACATTAACACTTTGTGATCATATCTTATACAAACTCTTTGTATAGGATGCCCCCGCTCGCATGTCCCCTACACGAATGATCAGACAGACCATCTGTGACAAGTCACAACACTTGTGACCATTCCACAAAGCGGGCCACATCCATAATGTTACCAGGATAAGGTTTCCCTCCTATATCCATATACTACAAACCATTTTGGTTATCACTTAAGACATGATTCACTTGTATGTCACCACATGCATGCTTAAGTTACATACTGATAATCAGGGATTTTATGTTTATTGGTTTGTGGTAAAGAAAATAAAGTAAACAAATGAGCAAAATCAAGAAGTGAAGTAAAATATCATATATTATACATCACAAGTGTTCGTACAAATTGTTTACAAACTATAGGACACGAGACTTTAGGGCATCAACCCTAACACCACGCGACTGAGGAGAGAGAAGAAAAAAAATTCTAATTTTCTTTTCTTTTCTTTTCTTTTTTTTTTTCGTTCCCCCACTTGCAAATATAAACTTAAAACCCTTTCCTTTTCCTTTCTAAATTCCAAATTCCTCATTCCTCTTCCAAATATATATAATTATCTCCAACAAACAAATTTAATTATCTCCATAGATAATCAAATCTCCAAATGCAAGTCAAATTAAAACTTAATTAATTCCGAATAATTAAATTGTATTTTAACTTAACCAAATACATAAATCCCAGATTCTTATTTATCCAAGTAGTCCAACATAAATTAAAGCTTAATTACAAAATAAATTAAAGTTTAACTACAAAATAAATCGGGGTGTTACAACCTTAGATCAATTTTATATTTCTCTCCCTAAAAAAAAAAGTTGTATTTCTCACCGTCACTTTGTGTAGGGTAATAGTTAAATACATTCCTAGCATCCCTCATCTTTATGCATTCCAACCTCATCATACACATAGAAAAGTAATTAAAATATTTCAAGAAAAATTGATAAATTGTAATTTGAAAATTTAATGAGATGTACAAAGATAGGTGTTATTCAAGATCCACCTCCATATTTTCTTTTTGTATGCATGTATAAATTTAACTTCTTTTTCCAATGATAACGAATTTAATATTTATTTAAATCACAATACATATAAAGTTAACTGCGTGACCATCTTTTGCTGGATGGTAACATAGTTATAACTTAAAATTATATATAATTCATGAGAAACATAAATAGATATCAATTATCATCTCAAAGGCGCCTTTGTTTTATATTCTTGTTTAACCATCTAAAGTATGAGGGTGTGACCCATAATGTAAGTAATAGATATTACAATTAAAAAAATTGTTTAATCCCTTTTTAAAAAAACACACACATGAACAACGTAGTTGAAATAGAACAAAGATTCAATATCTATATTTTATTTTATTTTTCTTTAAAATTTCTATTTTTCTAGAGAACTTCAATGTATATCTCTTCCCACTTACATCACAACTTTAATTTTGAAAAACAATACATATAACTTTATGCTAAAAATCACTTTATAACTAATAGAATTTGCTTTTGAGCAAAAGTAATTCATTGCCTTGCCTCCTATACTTCAATTCAAGGGTAAATACAGTTCCCATAACCTGCAACAACAAAATTTAAACCACCGATTAAAATGAAGAAAAAAAATCAAACTCAAACTCAAAATCAAAATCAATTTAGTTTTGAAATTGAACTAACTTGGATCAGTGATGACAATGAGACCAGAGCCTCTGAAGTCGCAATTCCATTGATTCTTCCCCTTGGAGTTGTAATATAAACTCATAGCTATGGCGGCACGGTTGATCAAAGTATCAGGATAAGAACAGGGGCATCCTTTTTGCATTATTCTGCAATCTACCTGTGAACAAGCGAAATTGATATTCGCCAACAACGTCGCTTGATCCGACGAAGGCTTCGGAATGCACCAAGTTTTCTGCAATTGAAATTCAGTTTTCAGAGAATTGTACTTATGATGGTTTCTGTAAACCCTAATTTGATAACGATGAGTTCACCTGTGCATTTACCGCCAGCAAATCACGTCCTGAAGAAGGAGAAGAAGAAGAAGAAGAATCGGAAGCAGAAAATTGTTGAGTGATTATTTGAAAACTTGGCGGAATTTGAAGAGATCTGGAGAAACCTTATGATTACCTGAAAGGAAGGAGAGGAATAGAAGCAAAAAGGAGAGAGTAGCTGATTTCGCCATTGATTGTGCTCTGTTGTGCTGCGATCAGAGAATATTGAAGGAAAGTTGAACAGATCTGAAAAGGCGATGATGAAAAGGAAAACGATGGAGGAGGAATTTATAGGAGGGAAGGTGGAAGGGAATAGATTATTGTGGGGGATTGTAACGGCTAGAAAGCCATTAATGGTTGAGACGTTACAGTGGGTGGGAGAATCGGAATCATCTTCTATCAGATATGCTAGAGCTCACGAAGCACATAGAGTAAAAAGGAAATTAATCACATAGTGGCAACGCTAGCTGGAAGAGATCGAAGGAATCATCTTCGAAGAAAAAGTGGAAAGGGAAGAGATCGAAGTAAGCTCAAAGAACGCGCACATGATGGCGACCTTTTTTTGTGCAGTTTTTTTAATTATCAAATTATTATTATTATTACTCATTACTAATTACTTTTTCTTTTTAGTAAAATTATTTTAAATAACAAACCTGTTAAAAATATTTATAAATAATAACAAAATATCACAGTCTATTACGGTGTGACATTTTGCTATAACTAAAAAACTTGAATTTTTTATGTCTTATTTTTGCTACTTTACAAAGGCAAAAAATTTTAAATTTTTTTAGTGGTACTCTTTTTCATGATTTGACATGTCGTTAAATGATTTATTAATGTATTAAAAATTTTCTCACCTTTGAATTAATCTTCGTTGATAGATTTTTAAAATAAATATATAAATAAATAAAATCTTCGTTGAGGATACACTTTAACTAGTTAGGCTCAGATTGATTTATTACTAATTACCATAATTTCATTAGATAACTATTTAATTTTATAATTTTCACCTACCAATTTATTTGGATTGTTATTGCTTTTAGGAGTGTTTTAAAAAAATCAAACTAAGTATTGAAAGCTAGGGAAAATAGTTTATATATATATATATATATTTTGGAATCTACTTAAAAATGAAAATGTAAGAAAGATGAAAATCATTTTTAAAAAAATTATAAAAAACACAAGCAAACACAATTTTTAATAGACCTAAACAGCAAGTCTCTACTTTGGTGGGGGTTGGGGGGGGGGGGCGGGGGGGAGGGGGAGGGGGGGGGATATGTTTAAAGATTTTATGTTGATGTACTTTCTTTGCAGTATTATGGGGATTGGTGGTGGGTATTGTAGGAGTGATGGGATTATTATTAGCTATCATTGATCACTTTTCATCATGGAATCCAACGTTGAAATATTAACTACTTAATTTGGTTTTTTGACTATCAAACATAGCTAACAGAGAGCTATAATTGCGCACGGACATGAGGCATATCAATAGTATTATCAACTTTCGGATCTCTCACCCTATATATTTTAAAAGAAAAAAAAAACTATCAACTGGATTAGTATACATTATGCACAATAAATTTCTAAAATATATATTTACGAGTTCAATCTGGATGGAAGATTTAAATCTCGAATCTCAAGTTGATAGCATATATATGATGTCAATTAAACCATATCTACTTTAATCATAAATTTATATTAAATATTTGATCATTATGTATTGAATTTGTATAAAAATTTCATAAATATAGATAAAAATAATCTATTTTTAAAATTACAGCGATCATAATAAAATTAATAAATGGAAGTCGAAAGCATAGAATTAAAATAAATATATTTTTCTTAAAATGAAAATTATTTTAAACATACATCAACTAAAATGAAGTAAAGCTATTAATTATTATAGTGCTGGACCGTTTTTCTCTCTGCACTTTTTGATGTTATTCGTTTTCAATTAATTTTATTGGGATGATGATTATAATAATTTTACGAAAGTTTACTTTGCTTGCTTCGGTATAGACGATCGGAACGAGGTGCACGTTCGTAGGGATCCATACCTTTTTTTTAATACTTTATATTATTTTTTCTATTTAAATATTTTTATTTTTATAATTTTGTTTTCCAAAAATTCATCTAATCAAGCCTTAAGGGCATCAAACAATCTTACCTCGTTTTTTGCCCAATTCAAGAATTATTTACACCAAAGTTTGTAGCACCTTAGTCCTCTTTGGAGGATCTCATATCGAGAGTTTCATGAGAATGTTCAGATCGCTTCGATCTCATCATGACCGAAATACAAATAATATAAATTCATCATAAAGAATTATGCAAATAAATATCATTATCGGCATGCTCAAAAAAAGATAAATAACAGGGATAGAGTTCCATACCAGTTGAAGACTATCTTCACACTCTGGAACTCGAACGCAGCGAAAACCCTCCAACAGATTTACCGCCCGGCGGGAATGTCGACTGCAACACCTGATCAACGCGAACATGAATGTCGCAACGGGGACGACACCACCACTAATGAACCCCGTGTATTCTCGGAGTGAAAACCCAAAGGGTGGGCTTTGGTGAGTTTGGTAGAGGACGAAGGACAACGAGTCGTGTAGACGATAAGCAAGTGGGAGATAATACAGTGCTATCGTATAGCAGAAGTGTTTATCGCATAGAGGAGCTACACGATCGTTTAGGAAAAACGTATACGATCGTTTAGCTTTATCGTGAGGTAGACGATCGTTTAGACGGAGAAGCAACTATCGTATAGGCTCTCTGGCGATCGTTTCACGAATTCTTTTGGGCGGTTGACGAAATATTGAATGCACTATCCAAAATGAAAATCTCTTTTCATTTTTAACCCATCGGTTACCATAATCGACGATGCCCACTACCCACGTCCGAACGTGTAAAAATGGATTAATTATCACATAATTAATCAATCAATTAATTAATAGATATAATCATATTATATTTATATCCTATAGTTTGATATCACATATCTACTATAGCATTTTCTCCCCTACTTGATATAAATCATATTTATATCTTATTTCCTCCAAAATAATGTATCTCATACATTTAGCCAATTATATCATATATAATTAACCAGTCCAATTATATCATATATAATTGAACTTTCTCTTGTAAACTTGAATATTTCAAATTAATCCAAACACTGATTCTCGACTTTATCCAAGCCACCCAGGGGACCTAATGGACCTGTGGCTCGAAGCTCCAACGGTACGTGAATAGCTGACTAAACTATTTAGCCACGAGATCCACCATCCGTTAACTATCAGTGATTCCACTAAAGACCAACATCTGAACTTTTCTTACCACAGATATATTTTTGTGTCCATCGGATATAACCAATTATGAGTACGATGACCCTTCACAGATACTCGTAAGTACAGCTGGACCAATTTACTGTTTTGCCCCTGTAGTTACATCTCACTTCTTAAGTACCACTGATTTCTCTAATGAACAATACAACATAGTCCAACTATGTGTGAACACCTCTCGGGCCAGGAGAAGGTGTGTAGCGCCACATCATTCAAGCCCCGGAATCAGCCCTTAAAGGAGTCATCTATCTACTTACCCCTACCTCGAGGAAGAAGTGAATTCTATCTTATGTAGCTGAGTTCCCAACTCCCAAATTAGACGAATCCCCAAAATGGTAGGTTTGAATCGACGACCTAGCCACTCGCACCCATACAAATCAAAGGACCACCCTCAATGGCAGAAGTTCCCAACTCACTTAGGATTTAGGTCATGTTACCTATGGTCATCCTAGTGAAGTGAAGTCTCTGTCATGAACGGTGTTATATAACGAAATGTTAACACTTTGTGGTCAGGTCTAAAAAAACTCTTTGTATAGGACGCCCCGCTCGCATGTCCCCAACACGAATGATCAGGATCAAACCATCTGTAACAAGTCACAACACTTGTGACCATTCCACAAAGTGAGTCGCATCCGTAGCGTTACTAGGATAAGGTTTCCCTTCTATATCCATATACTACAGACTACTTTGGTTATCACTCAAGACATGATCCACTTGTATGTCACCACATACATGCTTGAGTCACATACAAATAACCAGATTTTATGTTTATTGGTTTGTGGTAAAGCAAATAAAATAATTAACCGAGCAAAATACAAGATGTTAAGTAAATATCATATATTAATAACACAAAGGTTCGTACATACTGTTTACAAACTACAGGACACGAGACTTTAGGGCATCAACCCCAACAATCTCCTACTTGTCCTAAAGCGAAGTGGGGTGTACAAAAAACTTAGTACAAAATAATAAACTAGGGCATAAAAGCCCAGTACAAGAAAATCTCCCACTTGCCCTAGTCCAGCCATAGGCGATGCTGTAGACCCATGCTTCGTAGGTGACCCTCAAACACTGTAGCCGTGAGAGCCTTCGTAAACGGGTCAGCAACATTGTGCTCTGAAGCGATCTGCGTGACGTTTACATCTTCTCGATGCACTATCTCGCAGATCAGATGATACTTCCACTCTATGTGTTTGTCGCGCCGGTGACTCCTTGGCGCCTTGGAGTTTGCCACTACCCCACTATTATCACAATAGAGGGTAATGCGCCTAGACATGTCTGGAACAACTTCCAGGTCTGTCAAGAACTTCCTGAGCCAGACGACCTTCTTAGCAGCTTCGCAAGCCGCTACGTACTCCGCCTCCATAGTGGAGTCGGCGATGCACCCCTGCTTAGTGCTTCGCCGTACTATAGCTCCTCCAGTAAGAGTAAAAACTGACCTTGATGTGGACTTGCAAGAGTCCTTATCAGACTAAAAGTCAGAATTTGTGTATCCTGTAAGGATCAAATCCCTCGAATCATACACGAGCATGTAATCCCTTGTTCTCCGAAGATACATGAAGATGTTCTTCACTGCGGTCCAGTGGCCCTGGCCTGGGTTAGACTGATACCTACTGACTATGCCCATAGCGTAGCAGATGTCTAGACGAGTACAGAGCATCGTGTATGTCAAACTGCCAACGGCAGACGCATATGGGACCCGTCTCATCTCCTCAACCTCTTGAGGCGTCTTAGGACACATTTCATTTGACAAAGTGACTCCATGCAGGAACGACAATAAGCCCCTCCTGGAGTCTTACATCGAGTACTTGAGCAACATCTTGTCAATGTACGATGCCTGAGACAGTGCTAGCACTTTGTTCTTATGATCCTGAACGATCTGTATACCTAGAACAAACTGAGCCTCTCCCAAATCTTTCATTTGAAATTGGGTCGTTAGCCATTTCTTAACTACAGTCAGTAGACCTACATCATTCCCAATGAGTAGGATATCGTCAACATACAACACTAAGAAGACTACTGAAGCATTGATGATCTTCTTGTAGACACAAGGTTCATCAACGTTTTGGTCAAAGCCATACGACTTGATCGCAGTATCAAACCATATGTTCCAAGATCGAGACGCCTGTTTCAGTTCATAAATGGGCTGATTCAGTTTTCAAACCTTTTGCTCTTGACCTTGGGTTATGAATCCCTCAAGATTGTCATTCAGAACGGCCGTCTTGACATCCATTTGCCATGTCTCATAATTATAATAAGCTTCAATGGACAGGAGGATGTGGATCAACTTTAAAATGGCAACAAGTGAGAAAGTCTCCTCATAGTCGACTCTCTCTACCTGGGTATAACCCTTTACCACAAGTCGAGCCTTGAAGGTCTATACCTTCCCATCAGCACTCTGTTTGTGCTTGTAGATCCATTTACAACCTATAGGTCGAACCTCATCGGGCTTATCTACAAAATCCCAAACTGAGATCAACTCCATCTCGAGATCCATGGCCTCGACCCATTCATCTCGGTCAACATCCTCCATTGCCTTCTTATAAGACAACAAATCCTCAACGTCGCTATCTGCTACCATAGCAAGGATTTTCGTGAAACTTAGATAGCGAACGGGTGGGTTTGCAACCCTCCTACTACGTCGAGGTTCCCTCAACTCTTGAGGTGGAATCAACCTACTGGATGAACTCTCATCAACAACTCTTGTTGATCTAGCAGGCTCTTCAACAACTGTTGTTGAAGTTTCAGTAGTTTCATTGGAAAGTTCACGTAACACGACTTTGCTTCATGGACTGTGCTCCCTTATATGATCCTCCTTCAGAAAAGTAGCGTTTGTTGAAACACACACTCTATTTTCTGTTGGATCATAAAAATAATCCCTAGTGTACCTTTGGGGTAGCCTACAAAGAGGCATAACCTCTACTGTGGTTCCAACTTCTTGGGATTAACCTCAAGCACATGTGCAGGGCAACCCCAAATGCGGAAGTGACGTAAACTAGCTTTACACCCGTTTCACAACTCCAGAGGTGTTCTTGCAACACTCTTGGAGGGAACACAATTGAGTATGTACACCGCAGTCTCCACTGTGAAACCCCAAAAAAAAAATAACGGGACAGGGTTTTTTTTTCCACCACCCGTAAGGAAGCCTAACTCATCATCGAATGAACCATGTCTAAGAAGGTTCTATTTCTCCTCTCCGCTACACCATTCTGTTGAGGTGTACTCGGCGCTGAGAGTTGGAAAACAATTCCATGTTCAAATAGTCTTGGAATGCCGAGTCCAAAAACTCTCCACCTCAATTCGATCGAAGTGTTTTAATCCGTCTATCTAATGCGTTCTCAACTTCAGCCTTGAACTCTTTGAACTTTCAAAGGATTTAGACTTCTGTTGCATAAGATAAACATAGCCATACCTGAAGTAATCATCAGTAAACTGATAAAATACTCATAGCCACCTCGGGCTCGCACGTTCATAGAACCACAAAGGTCAGAATGTACTAACTCAAGAGGCTCCTTGGCTCTAGAACCTTTTCCAGTAAAAGGTTGTTTAGTCATCTTACCCTCAAGACAAGCTTCACACACTACAAAGAATTTTCTTCTAACTCACTTAGAAGTCCATTCTTCACCAATTCCTCGATCCTATTGAGATTGATGTGACTTAAACGTAGATGCCAAAGATGGACATTTTCTTTTGGAGAAATACGTCGATGTTTTGATTGAGTTACGACAGTTCGGAACATTTCAGTATTATGGAGGGAATTAATGACTAACGACCTTAGCACATATAAATTCGATTCCAAATTTTCTGTGCAAATAAAAACACCATCTTTATGAATAAACGCTTTATTCAAATCAAAAGAAATAGTGTATTTACATTGCAATAAACACTTTACAGAAATAAGGTTCCTTTTTATTTCAGAAACAATATATACATCATTTAAAATAAGAAACCTATTCTGTAAAGTAAACTAGATTCCTCCCACTGCCACAGCTGAGACGACGTGCCCAGTGCCTACTCGCATCGTCATCTCACCAGCCTCCAGCTGTCGCCAAGATCTAATCCCCTGAAAAGAAGAACAAACATTATTAGTGGCGCCTGAATCAATTATCCAGGAAGAATCATCATTTTCCACTAAACAAGTTTCAAGCACAAGTAAATCACATTTACCTTTATCCGCCTTAGCCTTATCCTTGGCTTCTTTCTTCTCCTTCAGATACCGAGGACAGTTCCACTTCTAGTGTCCATCTTGGTTTCAATGGAAACACTTTCATTTAGCAACTTGTGGACGCCTCCTTGGGGAAACAGGCAGAGGGTTAGCAGGTGCCTTCCCTTTTCCCTTATCACTCTTCTTCTTCTTTCCCTTTGCAGATTTAGAAGTAGAAGGTGCAAACTTCGTTCCTGAGGTCGAACTTCTATAGAACGTCTTGAAGGATGAAGCAACATTTGCCTCACCCTTCTGCCTCTTCTTACTTTTCAGTAAAGATTGGTATGTCTGCAACTCATTAAGGAGAGTTGTAAGGTTATACTTCACTTTCTTAAAAATCACATTACTAACAAAGTGCAGGAAGCTCTCCAGCAAAGAATGTAGGATTATGCTAACCTGGCTACCCTCATTAATGGTAGACTCATTCAACTCCGCCACATTGAAGTGGACCATCATGTTTAGCACATGTTCACGAACAGAGGTGCCTTTTTGCATTTTGGAGTTGAATATGTATTTAAGAGCCTCATGCATAAGCTGTTCAGACGGTTGTCCAAACATCCCCCGCAGGGACTCCATGATCTCACGCGCTGAGACCATAGGCTCATGTTTCTTGGCCAAGACTTCAGAAAGACTTTCCAAGATAAAGGCTCGGGCCTTCTCATTCGCCCTTGTCCATCGCTCGTATGCCTTCCGAACATTTCGAGCAGCATTTGGAGCTGGAATAGGAGGACAAGCTTCCGTGAGAGCGAATATGAGATCCTCGATGATTAGGATCGTCGTGACCATGTGTTTCCATGTTGAAAAATTATCGCCAGTTAGTTTTTTGACACTTAACAATGATAAGATGGTTATTTCCATTTGAAAAAGTTACTGAAAATACGAACAAAACTTTATTAGATTTTGCTAAACCACTTTTAAACCAATCAATTTTGCAAAACAATTTCAAGTACCCTAAGTTATAAACTTCTATTTTGCAATGATGCCCTAGTGAGCCAGGAAAAATGCCACCAGTGGGGTGATCAGTTGCCCCTTCATTGGGATGAGACATTCTCAACCATTAGGCAGAACCAACTCTTGGAATTGAACCTAATAGCCACCATTTTTCGGTCCAGAATCGTTAACCTTTAACTATTCCGCGTAAGTGTAACCTCTCGTTTTCGGTGCCAAAGTCCCGCCCTAATGTGCTTACCATAGGGAAAAGACAGATTAGGATAAGAGACTAAGTTACCATATCCTCTTACAGGAGATTAAATAAAGAAATGTGCAAAACTGTCATCCTTTAGGGGGACACTCCCAGGGTGCCTCGAGGCAATGCACAGTAACTTTATTTAACCTAATGAGGTAGACCGAGGGATATGCTGTCGCACTTCCCACTCCCACTTACTATGAACATTCTCTCCATCCACCTTGATATTGACCTACCCAAACCCCATCAGTTGAAGGGACACGCCAAAGGTGTCGCGAGGCCGAGGATGGATCTCACGGTGTGGACGTTAAGAGAAAAGTGAAAGGTTTAAGTGAAGCATCTTATGCCCCAAGTACCTCCCACCAAATATTCTACATAGGGATTCAATAACCTAGACAATCCGGCTACTAATTTTAGTGTAAGTCTTCTTTTTAAACTCTGCTCATAAACAACGATTGTCTATGAAATATGTACAAGTTCAAGTAGTCACATTTAAACACTTTAATGGGTTGTCCTTAACTTGCATGCATGCATCAAATCTATCTAATTCACCTTTCCAGGTAAGTTCCTGAGTAGGGGTGTTACGTTTCAGTCAACTTATATACCCTAGCCTAGACAGAACCCGCTTCAGACAAAAGGTCCCTTATAGATAGATATGCTACATTTTAACCTTTTATTAACCAATTTAATCCTATTAAACTGATTAAAAGATTAAAGCCTTAAGGTTGCTAATCATATTAGAACCGTGATCTTAGGTCTATGTGATCCAAGTTTTATACATTTTAAAACCATGAATTAAACCTAAGTGAGCATGCATATTTTTCTTATTTCTTTTAGTTCTAATTTCTCTTTAACTATTAAAAAGAAACAACTAAAACTATTACGCACAACGAGGCGTTTATAACATTTATAAAGTAACCTATGTGTCATGCTTCATGCAGTGTCCGGTCATTACTATATATATAACTTTTATATAACGTGTAATAACTAAGCAAACATGTTATCATTCACCCTTATACTATAACAATTATATTATAAAGATGATGCATGTCAATGCTTTTTATGCATGCATAAATATAACTCTTATATTATATGATGCATGAGCATGCTCTTACATAATTAAATCATGTTTCTCTAAATTAT
This sequence comes from Benincasa hispida, assembly GCF_027475165.1. Lineage (NCBI taxonomy): Eukaryota > Viridiplantae > Streptophyta > Magnoliopsida > Cucurbitales > Cucurbitaceae > Benincasa > Benincasa hispida. The sequence continues at coordinate 2,490,469 of NW_028326240.1, forward strand.
AACAATTACAATAAAGAGATGATGCATGACCATTGCATAACCTAAGGTGGGACTTACTATATGTGCATACCATATGACATATAAAACAAAAATCACATGTAATAAACAAAGAATTAATGGACCGAGATGAGCCTTTTAACCAAAAATCGGAATGAAAAAACCCTATCTATTACATTTTTCATCGAGCAAATCGGTTCATAGGCGAATCGGGTCTTGAACCGTCAGGAGGTCTTCATCGTGTAGCAAACTCCAGCAGGTAGACGATCATTTAATGCGCACTAGACGATAGCAGCATAAGTAAATGATCGCGTAGACGACGACACGACTGCAAAGCCTGATCGTCCATGCAATCATGTAGTGCGATGATAGGTAAATGATTTACCTTTAGTTACTAAACGATCGTTTAGTCAATTACAAAGCGATGAAGCTTGCTGACCTAAACGATCGTCTAGTCGCGCATGCGCGCATATAAACGATACTGCAACGATCGCGTGGTCTGATCGTGCAACCTAATACGACC
>NW_028326240.1:2491488-2521625 GCF_027475165.1 Benincasa hispida
AGAAAACATGTCCTATCCTAACAAGAAAAAACATTGTAAATAAAACTAAAGAGATCAAAAAGAGGAAAAAAATGAAAACTCTTTGATGTCTGTCACACTATCGTTCCCATCGTGATGTGTATGATCTCAAACTGTGAATCCCTTTCTTTGCTATCAAGAGTGCTCTCAAACTCTCCAAAACTAAGTAGAAACCGTATGTAGACTTCTTCCAACTAAATACCTCCCAAATTTCAACTAGAAAAAGATTAGATGGAAAAATTCTATCGTAGCGTTGCGATAGTTTAAGTAGCGTCAAGACATTTTTTTTAAATTATAAAACAATTTCAATATAGTATTCTGGTGATCGATATATATATACATATATATTTTTTACGTCTCTATAATGCTAATATACTTCTAAAATGATTTCAAAACAAAAATGTACCACGAAAGACAACATAGATCAACTATAATTAAGATAATAATCATAAAAGAGATTATTCCAAAAGAAATCCATCACCTTTAGGATCATCCAAAACATAATGTTCTACCATGAGCCCCTATATATAAACATAATGTTCTTCCATGAGCCCCTATATAACACAATAACTTAAATCCTATAGCAGGCTGCTGATGGCGACCTTACTACTTAACTAACAATCCATTCATCGTAGTGGTCTAACATTACAACAATATATAGATAATTACTCCTAAATTACTTGTTCAAGGAAAACGGAAAATGAAAAAGAAAAAAAAAAAAAAAAGGAGAAAACGGAAAAAGAAAAAAAAGCTTCATACCAAGTTGTGGATGGACGGATGACGATGTTCGAACAGAGAGAATCCCCATACCGGATGAAGAGAATCGGATGGCGAGCAGACTGGAAGAAGAAAGAACGAAGGAGAAGAAAAAAACAGAAGAAAGAAGAAGGAAGAAATTGTAGGCGACGGATAAAATAAGGGTTTTAAATGAACTTTTCCCGACGACCGTTTAGTACACCGTCAGGCTAAATACCAATATCCCGACAGTTTTCCTCCCACTGTCGGTTCCAAAACCATCTTTTTTAAATTAAGCCTCTCCCAACGATCTATAACCATCGGCGTAAATGTAATCTCCCGACGGTCTACGCAAATACCGTTAAAATAACTCACTATTATCCTAACGGCTGTTGTTCATCATTTTTTATATTTATATTTCACCAACTCCCGACGGTTATGTAACCGTTGGGCTAAATAATGTTATCCCGAAAATTTTCTTCCTATTGTCGGGATAACGTTAAATGCAGTTTTCCCATTTTTTGAAATAATTAAACCACTCCCGATGATCGACCAACCATCGGGATAGGTAGGTTAGCCCGACAATAGATTTAATGACCTTCGGGATAACACTAATTAATATTTTCCAAACTTTATTTAAACCTCGATGCCTTGTGTCTATCGTTGGGCTAGGTCCTGTCGCCCGACGCTTTAATTTCAGCGTCAGGAGATGCCAACAAATTGTAAATTCATGCCATTTATGCCAATGGTGAAAGAAAAAATGTAAGGATAGGCGATTTATCTCAACGCTAGTGAGTTTTCAGTCAGGATTTTGTTTTCTCTCAACACCACAGATTGTCATCGGAAAAAATGAGATCTCCCAACACTTTTTCTGAATCGGAAAAAATTCGTCGAGAAAAACCAAAATTTCTTGGAGTGTTTATGTAAGAAAAGACAAATATTATTTTTTACGAGTAAAGTTAATTAAAATTTTCCCTTCAAATGTTTTCTCAAGAAATTTCCTATAAATCTTCCCTTAAATGTTTTCCCAAAAACAATTCTTAAAAATGTGATGCTTACCCCGTAATAAAAAGTATGTTGGCATACTACATTAGAAACACTATGAGAAAAAGACATTTAATCTAGAAAGAAAATGGAAAGAAAATGCAAAAAGAATAAAAAGGGAATTTTCTAGTAAGAATTTGGAGATTTTTCGTAACTTTTTTCTTTCCATTTTATTTCCAAATTATATTTTTATGGGTCGTTTGTTTCGTCGGAATCCAAAATTCTTATTGAGTGGACATTTAGATTATCACATTTGTTTTGAGATAATGTAAGATGCCTGAGTATCTTCTCGGATATCCTATGATGCCCTTACAGAGTGCATCTCGAGAATTTTTATGCCCTCCTGAAACATCGATTTTTAGGATTCTCGCGTTGAGGACATCTTCATTTTACTTACTTAACTTTCTCTTTTTTCACACACATTTGTATATATGCTTTTTATAATTAAAAGAAATATGGTTAATTATCTATTTCACTCTCTTTAGTTATATTACAGTCGTTTGTATTATTTTTTTAAGAAAGATATTCAAATTCAAATTTAATTTAATATATATTATTTTTTCGAGAAAATAATAAATAAGATAATAAAAATATTTTAATTTAAAATAAATTCAAATTAATTAAAAAGGTGATATAAGTTCAAATTATAACAAATTAATTATAAATTAATGAATAGCTATAAGGGCATTATTGAAAAATTATGTAAATTTAAGGCATTTGTAGAAATCCAACAAAACAAACACAGATATCCAAGTATTTTCATATATGTTCAAAGATATTTTTACAAAATAAATATGGTTGCCTAAACATGTCAGTTATCTAAGTATTCTCAGATATATTCAAAAATATTTTTACAAAACAAATATGGTTATCTAAACATATCAGATATCAGTAATTTTAGATATCTAAAGTTTCGAGTATCTAAAGATTTGAATTATCTACATCTAAAAAAAGTAAATAAATAAATAGCACCTTACAGATTAGTCAGATGTATTTTCTTTTTAATTGTGTTTCTGAATTCAAGATAATTTTGTAAAAAACATTTATAGGAAATGTTTTAAGAAAATATTTGCCTGAACTTTTTAATTACATATACTCGTAAAACAACATCTCTCTCTTTTCCTGTAAGTACCACGTCAATTTCTTATGGGAAAAAACACAATTAAAAAACTTATGGAAAATTACTTTTCTAATCAAATTTGATCGTATTTTGTCTTTTTCCCTTAAGGTCTTGGTCATTTTCTTGCAGGAAAAAATACAAAAAAATTACTGGAAATTTGATATTTTTTTTAAAAAAAAAAAAACTCCCTATTTTTTAAGAAAATTTGCCAAACCTTATGTCATGTTTCTTTAAAATAAATTCTCGTTTGAAGTTGAATCTTTACGAATTTTTTAGGTGGATTTCAACAAACATTCCTTGCATTTAAAGTTTACCTTAAAATCATTGTTCCCTCTTCTCTTCAAACACATTTTAAAATTTTTTTTTTCTATTGTCCTATCAGAAATTATATAGCAAACCCCCACGTAGAAGTTGAAAAAGTAAGAAAAATGAAAAATTTCAAATGACTAAGATGAAAAAAGTAAACATTTTTTTTTTCCATAGGGTATTACTATAACATGGAGCTCTCCCAATAAAAATTGAAAAAGTAAGAATGAGGTTAGAAAAATTAGTTTTTGAAATCCCAAAAACTTTTTAGTTTTAGAAATACAATTTTTTTTTAAATATTATACTTTCAATTCTTAAGTTTTAAGTTTGATTCTATTTAGTCCTTACGTTTCAAAGCGTAATTTTATGCTTAAAGTTTAAGTTTTATGTTTAGTCCCAAGTCTTAAGATTTACACTTTTTACCACAATTTTCACCAAATAATCACTTCAATTTTTGGTTTTAGTGTCTATTAACTTATTAAAAATAAGTATGAAGTGAAACTTAAACAAATTAAATGTGCTAAGATTCTAAAACTTAATTAATTAGAATTTACTTAACTCTTTTAAATTAATAGACATTAACATTAATGATCGAAAAGTAAGTATTCTTTAATTTAAAAAATTGTTTGAATATCTTGAATTTATTAATTGACGCTTTGAACAACTAAACACAGGGGTCTCGCCCTCAAAACCTATTCGGAATTCGTATTTAGCATATTTACTTATTTGTGATTATTTACGATTATGACCCTAGAGTTTAAAGTAGTGCGTTATAAAAATTTTCTAACCCTACAGTTGTCGTTTATGTAATCAGAAAACATTCTCTCAAATAATATTATTCCTCATCTGCCATGTGGACGTAGCTAATACATTATTAGTGAACTACGTATATCTGTGTATTGATTCTTTTTATATTTTTTGTATTATTTAATTGTCGATTTCAAATAAAAATAGAAGTTTAAAGTATAAATCTTGAAATCTAGAGTTTAAATTGAGACAAGACTCAAACCTCAAGGGTAAAAGTTTACCACGTTGAAATGTAAAGACTAAATTGAAATCAAACTTAAAACATAATAACTACAAATTTAACATTTTGAAACATAAAACTAAATAGAAACAAGACTCATAGTAATAGAGACTTGAAAAGTATATTTCCCAAACAACTCACTATATCTCAGATATCGACGGTTTGATCCAACATTAATATATCAGACAAGTAAAAAATGTCACACATCTCGTATAAGGAAAGAACGTGAGAATCCAAACGACAACAACTAAATACCTTTTTTGATATAATTTAAAAGATAATAATTGGGTGCAACCTAGACTACACTTAATCTCATGCATCTGATTTTCTATACATAATAAAAAAATTATAAATTAACAAAATTGCCCCGTAACAGATTTTTATTGAGTGTTTCATGGGTTGCACAATAAGCTTTTTTCTCATTTGAAATAATCATAATAATAAGAGTAATTGTTTTAAATAGTAAAATTACTAAAAATATTTTCAAATATAGTAAAATATCACACTCTATTTGCGATAGACGTCTATCACTCTGATAGATATTTATCGTTTATTATTGATGGATAGTGATATTTTAATATATTTGTAAATTATTTGGCTAATTTTTCTTTATTTGTAAACCACCCTAATAATAAAGATAGAGATCTATTTAACGTTGCAAAAATGGAAAAATGAGAATGACTGACAGTGACAGGACAGAAATTTGTTGTAGAAAGCATTGGAAAATACGTAATTAGTTCATTAATTAATCAAAATTTTATTTTTTTCCCAAAATAAATGAGTTTTGAAAATTCCACCAAACAATTATTATTACATATATTCATGTAGATACATGCACGAACTACTTGCATCATTTCTCTCCAAATTTGACGAATTTTGTTTTTCCATTAGATCGCAATTCGGCGTAACAATGCATGCATCTTCCTTTTTGGAAATTTATTCTTAAATTCAGAACTTGCTATAAGGGATAAAAGAAAATGTCAATCTAAGCATACTAGCATAGCACAGCGAATTTCGTACTCTAATTACTACTCTTAAATAATAATAACTTTTCTTTATTTGCCACAATTAATAGTAATTGTCATATACTCGACTCGTGAAGCTTTAATCTTCCATTCCTTCAAAATGTTTTACTTAACTTGTATGGAAGTGAAACCAGATCGAACAAAAAAAAAAACAAACAAACAAAACCCTTTCGTTGTCAAAAATTAACAATAAATAATTCTTTTTAAAAAAGAAATCTATACAAAATGTTTTGGACTTTGGCTCTTGTTTTAACAATACACTAAAATTTAAAAGTTATATACCATTGAACTTTTTCAGAAATAAATAAATAAATAAACTACCCCTTATCGTAAGCAGCTTAATTGGGATAAACATGTGGCTATTATATTATAAACAACCACCCAAGGAAAATTGGGATTAAGAAAAAAAAATTGGGCAATGATTTGGTTTTGTTGTAGCTTTTAAAATAATTATTCAGTTTTAGAAAAATAGTAATTTTCAAATATATGAAAATAAGTTAATTTATTTACTAATATAGTAAAATGTCATTATCTATCAATGATGAAGGATGATAGACACTGATAGTCCAATTCGTATATATTTGTATCTATCATTGATACACAATGATATTTTGCTACATTTGAAAATATTTCCACCAATTTTATTATTTAAAATAATTACGTTTAAAAATAAATTGTAATATTAAACCAGGTAAGTGTTTGATAAATTTCAATTTTAGACCAAAACAAATTGGTTACATGTTTGGTAAATAAATATTTAATTTATTGTGCTTTGGATATGATAACTAAAATATAAGCTGATTCGTTTTCTTTTCTTTCAATATGCTATTAACTCTTTAAAATATTGATGCATTTGACTTATTGAAAATTAGGAGATACATTTGGTTAGATGAGAATAATATAAATATATAAAATAAAAACTAGTAGGAATTTGATTTTGTAAATGTTGAAATTGAGTATGTTTTAGAAGTAACTAATGAATCACAATTTGTTTTTCGATCAAACTGCCACCGAACCAATTATGATCGATTTAGTAAATGTTCAAACCGATCTCGATCACTAAGGAGTAAAAATTGGTGGGTTTTGGTCGGTTTTATTCGTTGAATTTTTTTGAAAAAATTTCTGAATTTGAATATTTCTAAACCAACACCGACCCTTCTTATTCTCCGACCGACCGACTTCGATTTGATCGGTCGGCTCGATCTTTCAGTCTATCATGTTCACCCCTATTAATAATAATCTGTCAAACCAAACATAAAGATGGTTAAGAGTTTTTTAGAAGTCACTTTTAAACCTCCCAAAATAATCTCAAAACGCACCCTAAAACAAGAAGAAAATTGTGACCAAAACCAAACAAGAACTAGAAGCAATATACTAAAACAAACGAAAACCAACACCAAATCTGTTTAGGTCTTCCTTAAAAACTATTTTAGTTGGTTTTTGAAAATTAAACTTATAAAATATTGAATACTCAAAAACAAAGTTTTTTTTTTTTTAAATTTGAAGAGAAATGAAAATCATAATAAAAAAAAAAGAATTAAAAACTGATATAATTTTCAAAAACAGAAAAATTGTTGAAAATGAATTTGCTATGGATATTGCTAATGAACATCACAACTCAAAAACCTTCCACTTTCATCTATACACTAAAGTGAGTTTAGCTTAATAATAATTGACATGATCTTCATCAGTTGTACTAAAAAAAAATTGTGCTATACATTATACTTTCAGTTATTTTGTATGATCTAGCCTAAAAAAACTCACTCATTGCCATATTTAGTTTCTGCTCACTAATTATTCAATAAAACACTCAGAATCGTAAATTCACAAAAATACCCTAACTTAAATACAAAAGAATTACTACAAAAATAGTATTTCTTGACGGTTTTAAATGTCAAGAATCACTTTTCTTGACGTTTTAAAAAAGCTGCAAGAAAGTCAATGTCAAGAATGTAAATTTTCTTAACGTTTTAAAAACGTCAAAAAAATTGACACTTGACATTTAAAAAAAGTTAAGAAACATCGACACTTGACATGTTTGAAATGTTAAGAATATGAGCGTTATTGACAAGAAAAAATGTCAAGAAATTTTTTAACCTGACAACAAAAAAATGTCAAGATATATCATACTTGACATGTTAGAAATGTCAAGAAATTTGCTTGTGATTTTTTTAGAAAAATCTGTAATGTTGACGTTTTTACCTATAATTGATCCTGTATTTTTATCCAACAACCACATTTGGTATATATATGATATACATTCATCAATCAAATAAACAATACATGCATTTAAATCATATATCAATCAAATTTTTACCAATATATTTTTATAAGAACTTCACTTCTTTAACATTGTCAATATTATGACCTCATAAAGTATTTCTAAGTTAAAAGACTATGGAAAACCCCATATGAACAATTCCAACATTATACTCAGAACAATTTCAAAAGTATAACAACTATCAACCCCATTGAACACATTTTCTATTGTACAATCAACAACCCCATCCCCTCTAAGAACAATTGAAAAAAATTACATCTATCAACTTCGTATGAAGTAATCCTAGACAAATCTAGCTCACTATGATCATACCTCCACAAGAATAACGTAGCCCACCTTGAACTCGTCGCTTTGAGCACCTACATCAATGAAATAATATATCAAAACTACAACATATAGATTGAAACAATTTAAAATTACTAAACTTAAGCACAACCTACAAAGTCTTAAAACTTAAAGAACAAGCAAGAGAACCATTTTATCTCTGTCCTTTCCCATTTTACCCTCTTCCAAGTCAAATTCAACATTCTCAAAATGCTTCATCTCTACTTACTACCTACATGAGAGCCAACAAGCAAAAATAATGATATATATGGATCTAACTTTAATTTTATACATTACTATATATTTAAAGGGCAAAAATAATAAAGACAGAAAGAATGAATGAATCTCGATTCCAACAAAATGCTTAATATGAACAACAGAAAATAATGAATCTCTACTTATCTTCTTCTTCAATCTTCATCTGTTTCTCTGCAAATCAACGAAAACATCATTTAATAATCAAATCACAACGTTTTCAAAGCATCGAGTTGCATTGAGTAAAGATTAAGATTCATCAAGAAGCATTGAGTCAAGATTAATACTCATCGAGTAGCATCGAGTCAAGAATAATACTCATCGAATTTCATTGAGTAGACAACATAAATTCATCGAGTTGAATCGAGTAAAGATTAAAACTCATCGAGTAGCATTGAGTCAAGATTAATACTCATCGAGCAGCATCGAGTCAAGATTAATACTCATCGAGTAGCATCAAGTCAAGATTAATACTCATCGAGTTGCATCGAGTAGACAATAGAAACTCATCGAGTTGCATCGAGGAAAGAACAAAAACTCATAGAGTAGAGAACAGAAACTCATCGAGTAAAGAAGAAACTCATCGAGTAGCATCGTGTCAAGATTAATACTCATTGAGTTACATCGAGTAAACAACAGAAACTCATCGAGTTGCATTGAGGAAAGAACAAAAACTCATCGAGTAAAGAACAGAAACTCATCGAGTAAAGAGGAACAGCTATCAAGTAAGATAGAAAAACAGAGACAGAGAATTCTTATCTGATTGAAGAAGTTTTCCTCAGCCTTTCTGATCAATAAAGCCTAAAAGAAGTTGTGTCATACACGTGTTTGAAGAATGATTTGCAATAATGCTAAACATGAAGACTGATATGAACAAAAAGAAGAATGAATAATAGATTTCATGATTTGCAGTAATGCTAAAGCAAAATGAAATGGAAATTGAAGAGAAAAGTAGAATATGATATACTTTTAGAGAACTGAGAGTGAGAAGTGGTTAAGAGATTAAGAATTGATGTTAATGGATGAAGACGACAAAACAGAAGAGCTTTACCCATTTTTCTGTCAAAATCTGTAGTGTCACAATGCTATTGAGAGTGTTGCAACGCTGTTTGCGTGTGCCACACACGTTTTCAATTTTTCCGTCAAAATTCGTAGTGTTGCAATCCTATTTTTCAGCGTTGCAACGCTACCCTGTATATTCTAGTTAAAAAGTCAAGAAACCCTCTAATGAACTTGACATTTTTACAGTGTCAAATATTGTATTTTTTGAAAAAAAAAATTTAACAACATCCGCTTTTCTAAAATAATTTTTGACTTTTTTTTCTTTAAAATCACCTATTTCTTGACATCTTTTTTTAAAAAATGTCAAGTATTTAAAATTGTAAATGTCAATAAAGATGGTTTTTTGTAGTGCAGCCATATAAAGAATTCTCCAAACTCAAAAATAAAATGCTCAAAATAAGTTAAAAGTTACCCCTGGCCTATACAAATTGGAATAACACGTATCCATGAAAGTAGATAATCTCAAAACGACTCAACCAACGGTATAAATTCTCACTCGTTTTCAAGTTATAGTTACGTTGACTAAAAAAATGGAGGTTGAAATTCGAAGATCTACTATGTTAAATTGACTACAAAAAGAAAAAAGAAAGAAAAAAAAAGGTCAAATAATTGGCCTGTAAATATTTATACATCCAAATTAACATTACCGATAAAAGAAAAAAAAAATTGTTGACCTTAATATCAAATTTTTGTGATGAAATTGAAAAGCACAATGGAAACACGGATGTGGAGAAAATATAATATAATAATATAATAATATAATATAAAATAAAATAACTAAAAATATAAAATAAATAAAATTATAAAATTGGATAATATGTAAATTAGTGGAATTTAAAGTGGAATTCTCACTAATGTACGTGTAATTTTAAGATCCACTAAATGTCACTACTTATAGGCAAAGTGGCAAGTAGGATGTGGACTTACATAGATACTAAGTATGAATAATTACAAGACATATGGATAACATGAAGGGTGACACATGACTTTAGGACACTAAGCAATGGACATCTATATTATATATAATATTCGTAATACTCCCTCTTAGATGCCCGTATATATATATAAAATATGTCTCGTTAAAACTTTATTAAGAAAAACCAAATGGGAACAAACCCCAGTAAAGGAAAAAAAAAGTACATATTTTATATAATACATACTTCTAAAAGAATACAATATATTTACTCTCCCTCATGAAAATATCACTTAAGGTCTCTGAGTAGCCGCATTCCAATGTTGTGTACCAATTTTTCAAAAGTTGCAGTTGGTAATGCCTTTGTAAATAAGTCTGTCAGGTTATCCTTCAAATAAATTTGTTGCACAGTGATATCGCCATTTTCTTCAAGATCATGATTGTAGAAAAGCTTCGGTGAAATATGCTTTGTTCTATCTTCTTTAATATATCCTCCTTTGATTTGGGTTATGCAAGCTGTGTTGTCTTCGTATGATATTGTTGGAAGATTTTTATTAGAAAATAAGTTACATGATTCACGAATGTGCTGAGTCATTGACCTTAGTCATACACATTCTCGACTAGCCTCGTGAATTGCAAGAATTTCAACATGATTTGAGAAAGTGATCGTTATAGTCTATTTCACTGATCACCATGATATAGCAGTTCCTCCAAATATGAACAGATAATCTGTTTGAGATCTAGTATTGTGTAGATTAGATAAATATCCAGTATTTGCATAACCAACTAGATAAAATTTGATTTATTTTAATAAAACAAACCTATATCGATTGTTCCTCAGAGATAACAGAGTATACGCTTAGTTCTGTTTCAAGATCTTTTTGTAAGAGAATAACTATATCTAGTTAATAAATTTACTGAAAATACAATATCTAATCTTGTATTGTTAGCAAGATACATAAATGCACCAATTGCACTAAGATATAGTACTTCAGGACCAAGAAAATCTTCATTATTTTCTCGAGGTCGAAATATATCTTTCTTTATATCCAACGAACGAACTTCCATTGGAATATTTAATGGATGTGCTTTGTCCATATAAAATCTTTTCAAAAATTTTCCTGTATAAGTGATTGATGAATAAATATTTCATCTGCTAAATGTTCAATTTATAAACCAAGGCAAAAAAAAATTTTTCCGAGATCTTTCATCTCAAATTCTTCCTTAACATATTCTATTGCTTTTGAGTTTTTCAGGAGTTTCAATTATATTCGAGTCATGAACATATACAGTTATAATAACAAATCCTGATTGTGATTTCTTTATAAAAACACATGGACATATTGAATTATTTGGATATCATTCTTTTAATTAATATCCATTCAGGCGATTTTACTACATCCGTCCTGATTGTTTCAATCCATTAGTGATCTTTGTAATTTTATTGAATACTATTCTCGGGAATTTGATGTATATGTTTCAGGTACCTTAAATCCTTCTGGAATTTTCATATAAATATCATTATCAAGAGATCCATATAAATATGTAGACTTTTATATACAGTACAACCAATTAAATATCTTAGTGTAATTCCATCCACCACTGGAGAATATGTCTCCTCGTAATCAATACTAGATCTTTGTGAAAAACCTTATGCATCTAGTCTTGCTTTATATCTTGTAACCTCATTGTTTTCATTTTGTTTCCTCACAAATACCCATTTGTAACCCACATGTTTAACATCTTCTGGTGTTCGGAGTATTGGCCCCAAAACCTGACGTTTTGAAAGTGAGTTTAATTCTGCCTCAATTGTTTCTTTCCGCTTAAACCAATCTTTTCAATGTTGATGTTATTCAATAGATTTTGGTTCAAGATCCTCATTTTCAGATATAATATCAAGAGTAATATTATATGCAAAAATGTTGTCAATAATTACATTAGTACGATTCCATATTTTTCCTAACATGACATAGTTTATTGAAATCTCATTATTATCTTTAGGTATTTCACCTTCCTCACTAGTCATATCGAAGATTTCTTCATGGGTATTTACATCCTCAACCAAGTATTTTTCACTATTAATTACTTTTCGTTTTTGAGGATTTTTATCTTTGAAATCCACTGATCTACCACGCTTCTGGCATATTTCAGACTTATTAATGACAACTTGTTGTGTTGAGATATCAATTTTTGGATAATTGATTTGCTATATTTTGCAAATGAATCATTTTTTGTACTTCAAGTCCACATTGATTTGTATAGAGATCTAAATGAGACAATAACGATGCATTCTATGTAATTTATTTTTCCCACTTTTTAATTCCTCCCCCTAATGTTGGAAAATTTATCTCATTAAAATGACAATCAGCAAATCGTGCAGTAAATACATCACCCGTCAGGGTTTCAAGATATTTAATAATTGATGGGGAATCATATCCAACATAAATTCCTAACCTCCTTTGAGGACCCATCTTAGTGCATTGTGGTGGAGCAATTGGGAAAATTTTTGGCTCATGACCATAATCTAATCATAATAGCGAGTACTTATGATAAGCTACTGGCATAATGTTTACAAGTGATGCTGCATGCAAAATAGCATGTCCCCATACAGATGAAGGAAGCTTAGCTCTCATAAGTAATGGTCTTGCAATTAATTGCAAACGTTTTACAAATGATTCTGCTAAACAAATTTATGTATGAACATGAACTTCAAGATATTCAACACTTACCCCAATTGACATACAATAATTACAAAAGCTTGAGATGTAAATTCACCAACAATATCAAGACGAATGGTCTTAATTGTAAAATTAGGAAATTGTGCTCCTAGCTTAATTATTTGAGCAAGTAATCTTAGAAATGTAAGATTTCGACTTGATAATAAGCATACGAATGACCATCTACTAGATGCATCTATTAATACCATAAAATATCTAAATGGTCCACTTGGTGGTTAATAGGTTCACATATACTCTTCACAAGAAATGGTCCACTTTCTTTTAGTCTACAAATATCTCCACAAGATGTCTCTTCAATTCATAAGCCAAATACTCTTCAAAGAGCGTAAGGAAGAGTGTTAGAAAGTAGATTTTAATGAGACCATGCATTGATCATGAAGGGCATGCGTCGGTCATAAAGTTCCAAGAGAAGGAGATGCTGTCGGACAGTGAAATCTAGAAGTAGCATCAACTTGGGACGAGGAATTCTCCTAGAATACTCGTGCGTTAGGAGTGATTCCAAAGTCACTTGAAAACTATGAGAGTCTAGTTTTTCGGGTAGGTCTTACGGAGAATAAGCTCCAAGGAATCAGGCTGGAGAGTGAATAAAAGAGAGAAGGATAGAGCTATCGGGTAAGCTTGCGCCAGTCTTGATGTTTTGAGGATTCTGGCCAAACCACGAGGATTTGTGAGCTAATATTTTATAGTAAGCTTTCTGAGACACTTTAAAGCATGTTTGTACAAGGAAGTATCTCGAGATAAGGCATGGAAATATGAGTAATATGAGATTTAAGTTGAATCTGGATCTTAGGGTTCAAAAAGGAGCCCAAGGTGATCAAGGAACCTCTAGAAAGAAAGATTCCTACCTTACCAAGGTGAGTGGTAATTTCCTTAGAAGTCTTCAACATATCTTTTAGAGTAAATGGTATATGTTATGAATGAGTAATTTATCATATGAATGAGATTATATGATCGGGATGGTCAGGGGGCAATAGACCTAGTTCTTGAGCCCCAAATGGAACCTCACGGGATGGTCAGGGGACCAAGAGGTCTAGTTCTTGAGCCTGTGGGTAGAACCTCGTATGAGATGGTCAGAGGGCCAACGGGCCTAGCTTCTGAGCCCATGAGTGGGAAGTTATGTGCCCATAGGGAACAAAGGGGAACGCAAGAGAGTAAGCATTTATGATTTGTAACAGTTAACTATCTACCATGTGTGTAGGTAGAAAGCAGACTCATTCAAAGTTGAGGTTTGAGTATTAACCTCGTATATATGATATACTTATTATTATGAATTGAAATAGACCCTAGAAGTTACTTACCACTCACTGAGCTTTGTGAAGCTCATTCTTTCCTTTCATGTTTTCTTCCTAGGTAGTGAAAGGCGAGGAGGTCTAGGGTGTTGCTAAGGTCATGGTCTGCCACAGTCATAGTTACACTTCTGGGGTGTTAGAGTTGTTGATGTAAACTTTGTAGCTACGTCTTGGAGTTGTATAAACATTAAATTGTTATAATAAAATGGGCCTATCCAATCAGTTGTCGTTTATCTCCTTGACTTAAAGTTTACTGAGAGTAAAGAGGTTTAGATAGGCAGTAGGTATCACCAAAGGGTGGTATCTGCGGTCCCTCATGCCTCTTCTCGGGCTTAAGAGGTAGGCTTATGGTAGGGTGTGTTATCGTCGATTCAATAAGCCTACCGTTTTAAGGATTTTTCTAATTAGGGAGTTAGAAACATAGCTACACAAGATGAAATTCACTCATTACCCAACTCGGGGTAAGTAGATAAATTACGCTCTTAAGGTCTGGTTTTGGGGCTTGAATGATGTGGCGCCACACCTTTTTTTGGCCTGAGAGAGGTTTGGTCATAGTTGGACTATGACTTGCTGTTAATTAGAGCGATTCACGATTGTTTAGTGTTTGCTTGATCATTTAGCAGCCAATGCATAGTATCGCATAATATCATCGTCTAGTATCTGCCTACTGTCGCATAGTATCATCATATAGTGTCAGAGGACACTACACAATCGCTTAGTGTCTCACACTATTGTGTAGCTCCATCATCTAGTGCCAGACAATTACTACATGATCGCTTAATGCCATTGTCTAACGCCTCATATTGATCATGTAGCACGTGCATAAAGGTAAGTGATCATGTAGTACTATTGCATAGCTTTCGACGCATCGCTCAGCTGCCGCACATAGGTAAACGATCACATAGTGCTATTGCATAGCATCTCAATGCATCGCTTAGCTGCCATTCAAAAGTAAACGATCATGTAGTGCTATCGCATAGCTCTTCAACGCATTGTTTAGCTCCCACGCGAAGCTACACGATCATCTAGTGCCATCGTATAGCAATACAACACATTATTCATCTCTCGCAGGTACACGTTCATCTAGCGCACAACACCACTCAACGCTCGAAGCTAAACGATCGTTTAGCTTTTCTTCACATCGTCTAACGCATGAAACTAAATGATCGTCTAGCTACTAAAGCTCAACAACGACATGAACAGAGGCCGATAATCTGGAATCTACAACTTGACCTCTTTGCCTATTTCTTCAATTTACAGCTTAATTTCAACTCTAATGACTCTAAATAAATTATAGACTCTTGGGAAGACATATAAGCTCATCAAACAAGAGCCAATTACAAATTTAAATGAGAAACAAAAGAGAAATTAAAAGCCAAAACTCAGAAAACCTTATCAGTACAGCAGTTTCATATTTCTCATATAAAACACCCACCAAACCGAAATTAAACCAAATTGAATGCTTATTTGATGCTCAGAAGTGACGAAGGTCGATAACCACTCTAATTGATTAATTTTGGCAGAAACGAAAGCATGCTATAGCAGAAATTAATGTGTTTCAAAACATACCTTTGAAGAACCTTTGAAATCTTGGTTACCAGTTGTAAAACCTCTCCAAATCTTTGTGTAGACCACCATAGGATCTTCTCTACGATTCTCTTGGTACTCTAGATTGAGTTATGGAGCTCAAAATAAACTGGAATCAAGGGAACTTAGAGAATGCTCACAGCAGCAACACAAACGAAGAACACCTTGTTCACACGAATTTTTTAGAAAAATTCTTATGAATGCATTGCCTCAAATTCACTCAAATCTCTTCAATATATTGCAGACGATCATGCAAAGAGAATGGTTGCATGAGATGCAGCTCATGTTTGGTGAAGACAAAGATGGTGGGTTTAATGTGAGCTACTTGAAGATGAAGATGGGAAAACCCATTTTTCCATTTGTGTAATTTTCTATTTCTAAAATCCAAAATTTGATTTCAAAATCACATTTGATTTAAAAATCAAAATTTATTAATTTTAAAAATTCATTTCATAAATTCATTTTCTAATAAAATCAATAAATAATTATTTAAACAATTTAAATAATTCTAGTTAATTTAATATCCAATATTAAATTAATTTTATACAAATTCATCTTCATATATTTAAATCATATTTAAATACATATATATATATATATTTTCCATTTCCATTTAATTCTAATTTAAACGTTTCAAATTAACTTATCACGCTACTCTAGAGCTAATCCATTTTCGAGCTAGTAGGGAGATGATGACATGCAGAAATGCATGCCATTGATGCTTGAATTTTATGAAGTGGAAATTATGGATGATATGTTTTGGTGGATTACATTGTACACTCAAGTTTCCCCAGAGAAATCCAAGTGTAAATTCCTCTGAGTTTCCTGGTAAGTCTAGGGTCGAACACAGGGACTTGTGAAAATAGTTGCATTGGAGATTTTTATAAAAACTTGTGGTAACTAGTTGAATAAATAAGTGTTAGGTTGTTGTTGCGTTAATGAAAGTACTAACGAATGCGGCATAGTTCGAAAAGCGTTAGTAAACGGGAAATACCATGAATATGCGGTGAACGGGTTGAGAAGGATTTCGGCTAACACTCCCTAGGATGCGTTCATGCCTTGCGATCATGCAACACGCATACAATAGTAAACCACCTCTTGGCATGAATGCCACGGCTTCTAAGGCTAGAACGCATGCGATAAATATGCGATAAGTCTACATGGTTTACACATAAACCTCTATCTTTATTTTTGCGATGACAACATGACATTCACACAAATATGCGACCACATAATATCATTCCTATTCCTAGGATGCATGCGATGCAAGTTGACAAACAGAGCTTATCTCTAAGTCCCTATTTCTTGTTTGTGCAAGCCTAATCTTGCTCTTTCGAGTCCAGATTCTAACCTAGCTCTAAACGGGTATTTTGCACAACATAAAACAAGACAATCACAAGCAATGAACTTCCTAGATCATGTTAGCTTAGTTCCTCTCAACCCATTTAACTAGTTTAGCTACTCATGCGTATTAAGAGAGTGAGCAGATGTAGACATAGAACTTCCATTGAATAGATATAAGATGAAGTACAGAATAACATGCAAGTATAGTAAAGAGCCTGGACCAATTTCTTGCTTCCAGACGTTACACTGTTTCTACTCGGGCTCTAAAGATATTCTCACTTTCGCGAGAGTCAGCCCACTTTCTACTCTTACGCCGCAAGGTTCTCTCTTGAGCTGTCTTGGACAATCTCTGGCGTCACCACTCTTCTCTTGCTCTGCCGTAAAATGTAAAAGAAAACTTTGAACAGAGGTATGAACATGTAATGGTGATGAGGTAATCGACTGCTTAACCTTTTCTCTGAAGAATGCACTTGGTATTTATAGGGTATCAAAGGTGAAAGACGGCTTCTCTCTCCTTGTTGTACAGATGGGACAGCTTTAATTCCTGACTGATGCACCGGATAATTGTCACCAATAAAGCTGGATGTACTTTGTGACCATTATCGGCTGTCAACTTATTTGGATCTGACAGCCGTCAGCTTTCTGTCCCATCGATCTTAATTGCCCTTTTGTTTGGATGCGTCCACCATGTTGTGATAATTCTTCTTGGGTGAATGTTTGCGAGCACGATCAACGCAAAGTCTTGCGGTGAAGTTGCGCTCAACCAATGTACCCCTATGATCGCATTCTTTGCATTATGTTAACACATTATTCTGCACAAAAATATAAAGATCAACTGCTCTAATGCATTGGATGCATGCGACCGCAATATTATAGAATTTATGCTTAATGGACGAAATTTAACATATATCATCAATGCAATCCAACATTTTTTAAGAATTTAGCACTATGATAACGTGCATTTATGCCCGTTATCACACTCCCAAATTTAAACAATGCTTGTCCTCAAGCATAAGCTAAAGATTCCTTTAGCAAGTTAGCCACAAAGTTCTTTCCCTAGATTTCTCAAGGATACTTCGTTCAAATCCTATATGCCAAAATTTCCTTAAGTCTTATTCAAATCTCTTCCTAAAATACTTCGAAGACTTAGGGATTGCAAGCTTAACTTTCAAAAGGTCTTTACTAAATTTCGGAACATCGCATGATTTATTTCAAAAAGAAAAATTTCCACCGGGGTGTCAAATGATTTATCTTTGCACAAAAATTTTCTTCACTGCTATTTTTTTTTCTGATCTTGCACCGAACCGAATGCCTTGCCTTCATTTTGGCTTGCCCCCATGGGTGTCATGCGGGCATTCAACTACGAGCAATGCACTCTTTCTTAGACTAAACTCATACCAACTTGGCAGTGGAGTTGCGGTCATTTATTTATGCGTTGATCCTGGTGACTTAGTTTCGTCTTGGCTTGCCCCCACGTGTGTCATGTGGACATCCAACTACGGGTAGTGCCTTTCACAACTTAACTCTTATCAAAATGGGTTTCCCATAGCGTTGACAGTGGAGTTGTTATTCAAAACAAAATTTATATATATACATATATTGTAGCAAGGTCGGAAACAAATACCCCACCCCCAAATTTAAAATACAGAAATGTCCTCATTGCCAAAAGATTAAAATAATTCATGCGATGGTCATAGAATGCGTTGTAAAGAAAATTTGAAAGAAAGCTAGAAAACCCCTAACTTCGAAAAATATTTCATGAGGTGATTATCCTAAGATTTACGTTGACTCTAGTATATACGAAAGAGATAGAAGCATATTTTTCATCATTGAAATCATACTTGGCAAAGAATACATGCGGTAAACTACTAAAGTTTATCTACTTGTGATATGTTTGTGGTAGTCAAGGAGGATGCAATGATAAAACTTTGAAAAGTAATATGCAATGTGATAGCGCAAAATTTGAAGTAAGGATAAGGAAGAGTACACCCTCAAATTTAGCGTTGTCACTCACATTATATTGACGTATCCATCTTGCGGCGATCATTCTTCGTTGGGTTGCAGTGATGGAATAAGATAAGTGCTGCTTCGTGTAACATTTTCGCAATCAAACATCTCGATCGTTGTAAGGAAAACAAAGAGAGTCAAATTATTTTAACAAAAAATAAAAGGCGTATATAATATATATATATATATACATTTTGATGTAGCAATAGAAGTGAAAAATGAAAAGATAGTAAAGTAAGGATAATTCTGAATGTGGAGAAAAGAGCTGAAGACTTAAGATTTTCCAAAACTTTGTGTCCTTGATAAATTGCGATCATCTGATAATGTAGAGACCACCTACTTCCTTCTTCATTAAAGGTTTCTTAATTCCATGGAGTCGACTTGGCAATGCCAGTCTTCTCCATGGTATGCCTTTATTCGCTGCCCATTGACCTTGAATATGTTGGTTCCATCGTTATTTGATAATTCCACCGCACCATGCGGAAGTAGTTGTCGAATTATGAACGGTCCGGACCAATGAGACTTTAGCTTTCCCAAGAAGAGTCGCAGACATGAATTGAAAAGCAAAACTTTCTGCTCGACTTGGAGGTTCTTAATGCATATGCATTGATCATGCCAGCGTTTGGTGCACTCTTTATAAATTTTCGCATTTTCATATGCATTGTTCCTCCATTCTTCTAGCTCGACCAGTTGCACTTTCCGTGCTTCCCCTGCTTTCTTCAAATCGAAATTCAGTTTCTTGATCGCCCACAATGCTTTATATTTCAGCTCCAAAGGCAAGTGACACGTCTTGCTGAATACCAATGCATAAGGGGACCTACCTATAGGTGTTTTAAATAAGGACCGGTATGTCCATAACGCATCATCAAGATTCATTGCCCAATCCTTCCGCGAAGGTTTGACTACCTTCTTAAGTATCAATTTAATTTCCTGATTGGACACTTCAGCTTAGCCATTTATTTGTGGATGGTATGCAGTGGCCACTTTATGGAGGATATTTTACTTGCTCAGTAGCTCCTTTATATTGTGGTTGACAAAATGTGATCCTTCATCACTTATGATGGCACGGGGAGTGCCAAAACGGGTGAAAATATTTTTCTTCAGGAACTGGGAGACTACTGTCGCATCGCTTGTGGTGCATGCAATTGCCTCTACCCACTTGGAGACATAGTCAACGGCTAATAGAATATAGTGTTTACTATTTGAAGGAAGGAATGGTCCCATGAAATCAATCCCCCATACGTCAAATAGTTCCAACTCTAAGATAGTATTTAATGGCATTGCGTTCTTCAATGAAATGTTACCGGTGCATTGACACCGATCACATTTGATTGTGTAATAAGCAGTATCCTTAAATAATGAAGGCCAGAAGAATCAACTTTGTAAAACTTGGGCTGCAGTATGTTGGCCTCCAAAGTGCCCTCCATATGGCGAATTGTGGCACTATGATAATATGCATTGTTGAGCAACATCTGGGACGCATAATCGAATGATTTGGTCTGCACCTCTTTTATATAGATTCGACTCATCCCAATAATAGTGTTTGCATTCATTCTTGAGTTTCTTCTGTTTATGGTAGGTGTAATCTTTAGGAAATTTTTCACAAATTAACGATGTCCGCATACCAGGGCAGTTCTTCTATGCAAAATAGCTTCTCGTCCAGAAACACGACACTCACTTCAGATTCATTGTGTTCAACCTCAGGATTTTCTAATCTGGATAAGTGATTTGCAACTTGATTCTTTGTCCCCTTCCGATCAATTATCTCGATATCAAATTCTTGAAGGAGGAGAACCCATCTGATCAACCTCAGCTTTGCGTCCTTCTTTGTCATCAAATATTTGATTGCCGAGTGATCAGTGTGAATGAGTACCTTGGTTCCCAATAGATATGCCTGGAATTTTTCCAACACAAAAATCATAGCTAGGAGCTCTGTTTTAGTGGTGGTATAATTAAGTTGAGAAGGGTTCAGAGTTTTACTCGCATATGCGATGGGGTGCAAAATAGTTTTCTTCTTTTGCGCTAATGTAGCTCCAATCGCATACGCACTTGCATCGCAAATGAGTTTGAATGGGAGTGCCCAATCTGGTGCAATCAAGACGGGTGCGGTAATCAGTGCATCTTTTAAAATTTTGAATGCGTCGAGGCAATTGTTGTCAAATTCAAACTTCATGTCTACCTTTAACAACGCACTCAGTGGTCTTGCTATTTTAGAAAAGTCCTTGACGAATCGTCTATTGAATCCGACATGCCCCAAGAAGCTTCGCACAGCCTTCACATTGGTTGGAGGTGGAAGCTTTTCAATTTCATCAATATTTGCTTTGTCCACCTCCAACCCTTCTTGGGAGACTTTGTGTCCCAACACTATTGCCTCCTTCACCAAGAAGTGACATTTTTCCCAATTGAGCACCACGTTCGTCTCTTCACAACTTTTTAGAATTTTCTCCAAATTGGCCAAGCAAACTTCATAAGTGTTCCCATAAACGGAGAAGTCATCCATAAATATTTCTCCTGAGTCCACGAGATAATTTGAAAAGATTGCCATCATGTACCTCTAGAACGTGCTTGGTGCATTGCAGAGACCAAACGGCATGCGGTGAAAAGCAAATGTCTCATATGGGCAGGTGAATGTGGTCTTGTCTTGGTCTTCAGAAGCTATCATGATCTGGTTATACCCGGCATATCATCCAAAAAGCAATAAAAATCTTTCCCTACTAATCTGTCCAGCATTTGATCGATGAATGGCAAAAGGAAGTGATCTTTCTTTGTGGCTGCATTCAATTTGCGGTAGTCCATGCAGATGCGCCATCTAGTGATGATCCTTTGTGGTATTAATTCATTATTCTCATTTGGGACTACCGTCATTCCTCCCTTCTTCGGCACACATTGCATGGGGCTGACCTACGTGCTATCTGCAATGGGATAGATAACGCCTGCATCCAGCCACTTGATAATCTCCTTTTTGACGATCTTTTTCATCGCAGGGTTAAGTCTACTTTGATTTTCAATGGTTGCTTTGTGGTCATCCTCAAGACGAATGTGGTGCATGAAGTACGCGGGGCTAATTCCTCTGATATCAGCGAGCATCTAGCCGATTTCTCGCACATGCTTCTTGAGAATACTTCTCAATGCATTCTCTTGATTTGCGTTAAGTGTGGAGGAAATTATCACTGGCAGCTTCTCATTCTGCCCCAGGAATGCGTACTTTAAATGTGTTGGTACTGTTTTCAATTCAAGTGTTAGTGGTTCCACAAGAGAAGGTTGCACTATTTTTCTTTCTTCTTTCGGCTCTTCTTCTTGCGTTGCGATCAATCCTTCTTCTTTGTTTGTTTTTTCTACGATCGCATTGTAGGCAACTACAGATGCGTTGGCATCCTCTTCTTCACACTCTTCATCAGACTTTTCTTCTTCAATCAGATTCAGGTCATCTTCAGATTCTGCCAAGTCTTCCTCATCAGGAAATTTCATGGCACGAATTATGTTAAATTTGAGCTTCTGTCCGTTTATGCTCAAAGTGATTTCTCCCTTTTTCCCGGTAAGTCGATAGTGTTACAACATTGGGAAAAAAGAATCGCCCCAAAATGATGGGACATCTTTGTCGGGCCTCATAGTCTAGGAGGATGAAGTCAGCTGGAACATAAATTGATCAAATCCGTGATTCCCAGCACATCCTTAACCTTACCTTCTAGATGAACAGAGATCTATTCATGCCAATTAGAGAGTCCAGCGGCTGGGCACAAAAACTGCCCCCAATTTAATTGTCGAAAGATTGACAGTGCATCAAATTTATGCTGGCCCTCTCAAGCTCACATAAGGTACTGCCCAATATAGAGCTGCTCCTATGGAGCAAGGAATAGTGAAGATCCCAGAGTGAAGCTCCCAGGTTCACTCATCTTTGGTAGGATAATAGATTTAGAACTTTGCATTAGTGCCACCATGGCAAATTTTCCAACACCTCTTTCTTAGTTACCATGTCCTTCAGAAACTTGGCATAGGCAGGCATTTCCTCAATCGCTTCACTGAAAGGAATATTAACATGTAATTGTTTTAGCATAAACAGGAAGCATTGGTACTATACCTCTTCGTTTTTCTTTTTTCTTAGCCTCTGAGGGAAGGGTGGTAACTGAATTTTCACGGTTCCCATTTCATTTAACTTTAAGGTTGACGCAACCTCAGGTTCCACTACTTCATTCTCTTTTTCTTCTTTTTGTGTTACCGCAATCTTGGGTTCAATTGCGATGAAAGTTGTTCTACTCTGATCCTTCTTTTCTCCCACCACAGTCTTTCCATTGCGCAATGTCACAACCTGACATTATTCCCTATCTGATCCCCCTGGGTTGCGTGAAAGCTCGTTGAACTTGGCAACGCCCCTTGTAGTCTACTTTTCAGCTCACTAGCAATCTGGCCCATTTGCAATTCGAGGTTGCGGATGGACGTAGCCTGACTTTGAAGCAATGTCTCATTTTTCTCTATGTATTGCTTCAATAGGCTTTCTAGAGAAGAAGATTGCGATGGTTGTTGTGAGCTACTTGCTTGGTTGCTCTGTTGACCATTACTGCGTTGAAAGAATCTTGGTGGCCCTTTTTTTGCACCACAGATTGAAAATTTTGTTGTTGATTCTTCCAAGCAAAATTGGGGTGGTTTTTCCACCAAGGGTTATAAGTGTTTGCAAAGGGGTTGTTCTTTACAAAATATACAGACTGTGGATTTTGCGGGCAATCTTCCATTGTATGCCCATCACCGCAAGTCGCATACCTAGCGATATTTTGACTTATTGCGTTAATCTGCCCACCTTGTGGTGTTGGGTTACTGATCGTCATTCATTGAATCAAATTCATCATTGCGGTCATTTGGTTTTGCAATGAGACAATAGTACCGTTATTTGCGTCAGAATCTTTGAGTCTCAATATCTGGTCACTCTCCCTCCAATATTCATGATTCTTGGAGATGCGGTCCAGGTTATTCTTCGCCTCATAATAAGTCTTGTCAAGCAGACCACCAGTTGCTGTCGCATTGGCAGTGATCTGCGAAGTAGGATTCAAACCGTGGTAGAAAATTTCCATTTGCAAGCAATCTGATAGCCCATTATGCAGAAAATCTTGGACCAACGTTTTAAACCTCGCCCAAGCATCGTTGAGCGATTCATCCATATCTTGTTCAAAATTAGTAATAAGCTTTCTTCATCTTGCGTTTTCGGTAGGTGGAAAATACTTCCTCATAAACTTCTCCACCACCTGCTCCCAAGAAGTGATCTCTCCTGGTTCGAGCGAATAAGCCCATTTCCTAGCCTGATCACAGAGAGAAAATGGGAACAACGTTAGTCAAACTTCTTCAGCAGAGATGTTCGGAAACACAAAAATATTGCAGATTTCAATAACTTCGGAGATGGGCGTACGGATCCTCACCACGCCTTCCTCCGAATTAACCTGCAGCCTGGATCATCTGCAGCATCACTGGTTTCATTTCAAATCTACTTCCGTCTAAGGCAGACCTCATGATTCCCAGAGAGAAATCATAGAGGTTTGGCAATGCATAGTCCCTAATGGGCCTATTGTGATCGTTTTCCAACAGAATTGGATTTTCCATGACATTGTTGTTGTTTGGTGCTCCTCCTTCAGGCTGCTCTGCCATCTCTTCTTTATTGGATTGTGGTTGCTGTTGGCAGTCTCATAGTCTCCTTCGGAATGTTCTCTCAATCTCTGGGTCATAGTTCACCAGAGATTGAGGGTTCTACAAAGAAATCACAAAAATCACCGTCAACAACTATTTTGCAGAAGTCCCGAGTAACAGCGCCAAAAACTTAATGCTTGAATTTTATGAAGTGGAAATTATGGATGATAACTGTTGGTGGATTGCATTGTGCACTCAAGTTTCCCTAGAGGAATCCAAGTGTAAATTCCTCTGAGTTTCCTGGTAAGTCCAGGATCGAACATAGGGACTTGTGAAAAAATAGTTGCGTTGGAGATTTTTATGAAAACTTGCGTTAACCAGTTGAATAAATAAGTGTTGGGTTGTTGTTGCGTTAATGAAAATAATAACGAATGCAGCAGAGTTCGAAAAGAGTTGGTAGACGAGAAATACGATAAGTATGCGTTGAACAGGTTGAGAAGGGTTCGACTAACACTCCCTAGGATGCGTTCATGCCTTGCAATCATGCAACATGCATACAATAGTAAACCACCTCTCAGCGTGAATGTCACGGCTTCTAAGGCTAGAACGCATGCGATAAATATGCGATGAGTCTACAGGTTTACACATAAACCTCTATCTCTATTTATGCGATGACAACATGACATTCACACAAATATGCGACCACATAATATCACTCCTATTCCTAGGATGCATACGATGCAAGTTGACAAACATAGCTTATCTCTAAGTCTCTATCTCTTGTTTATGCAAGCCTAATCTTGCTCTTTCGAGTCCAGATTCTAACCTAGCTCTCTCAAGACATTAGGTTTTTTCTTTATATTCTCTCTCGAGTAACTCTAAAAGGGTATTTTGCACGACATTAAACAAGACAATCACAAGCAATGAACTTCCTAGATCATGTTAGCATAGTTCCTCTCAACCCATTCAGCTAGTTTAGCTACTCATGCGTATAGAGAGTGAGTGATGTAGAACTAGAACTTTCATTGTATAAGATATAAGATCGAAGTATCAGGAATAACAATGTAAGTATAGTAAAGAACCTGGAGCAATTTCTTTGCTACCAGGCGTATCTTTACTGTTTCTACTCGTGCTCTAGAGATATTCCTCGCTTTCCGCTGAGAGTCATCCCGCTCTCTGCTCTTGCGCTTGTTTCGACTTGTGGAAACCTAGATCCATGCGTCACCACTCTTCTGGCCCAAATCTCTATTCTCAGAAAAGAAAACTATCGAACAGAGGGTTATGATACTTAGTAATGGTGGTGAGTAATGACTGCTTAACACCCTTCTCTAAAGAAAATTTGGTATTCTATAAGCCATCACAAGGGAAAGGTGAATTCCTTCTCTCATGGTGTACAGATGGGACAGTTTTAATTCCTGACTGACGCACCGGATAATTATCACCGATAAAGCTGAATGTACTTTGTGACCGTTATCGACTGTCAACTTAATTTGGATCCGACTGCCATTGGCTTTTTGTCCCATCGATCTTAATTGTCCTTTCGTCCGGATGTGTCCATCATGTTGCGGTGATTCTTCTTGGGTGGATGTTTGCAAGCACGATCAACGCAAAGTCTTGCAGTGAAGTTGCGCTCGACCGATGTATTCCTATGATCGCATTCTTTACATTACGTTAACGCATTATTCTGTACAAAAATATAGAGATCAACTGCCCTAATGCGTTGGACGCATGCGACCGCAATATTGTAGAATTTATGCTTAATGGACGCAATTTAACATATTCTATCAATGCAATCCAACATTGTTTATGAACTTAGCACTATGATAACGTGCATTTCTGCTCGTTATCAGTAATCAATTCCTTGAAGAATTACTTTGCGAGTGGTTTAAAGGAGTTCTCTCAAACCTCATTGTTTGTATTGTTGTCCGAGATCCAGCCCATCATTTCTGTCAGGATATTGTGTGGAACATCATGTGTTACGTTATATGTGACGATCGATCTGGATATTGACGTAGCTACACCTGGGAGACGATGTTTAGCCACACTTTTCTTCTTTACTTGGGCTGGGGGTGTATATTTATCAACCAGTTTTCTCTTACGACTAATTCTTCGAGATTCCTACATAAACAGATAACAAAATGTTACTCATCAAGAAATATAAAAATATAAACAAAGATTACTAATCAATAAATTACTCACCAGTGGAACTTCTTCTATGGTTGTAACAATCCCAGAAGTGTTTGCCTCTGGGATGCCAGACATGTCAGCCTCTAATATTATTATAAAAATAAAAAAAAATACAAAAACAAAAAAAAAATTTAAAAAATACAAAAACATAATAAAATAAAAAAAAAAAAATAAAAAAAAAATATGTGGTATGGGTGAGGTAAGGCAGACATGTCAGGGTCTCTATTTGGTGGGACGTCAGGCCTTATAGGTTCAACGTCAATTTGGTGATGTCGTGGTTTGGTATCGGACTGTAGAGGGGGCGGTAGGGACGTAGGTTGAGAAGTGGTGGTATCGGGGTATAGAGGGAGGGTGGGAGTGTCAGAGGCAGTCGCATTATTGGTATCGGGATCCCCAGATGGGATGGGTGACCTGATCATCTTCTCATTCACCATGGAACCCTTCAATTAGTAAATTAAAATAATGAGTTCACGAACATGTAAAAACTAAACACATACAGACATAAAATGATAGTAAATGAAAACCTTGCATATAGACTGCAATAATGACAGAATGGCCGACAATTGCCCTTTCATGTCCGTCATGTTTTCCTCTATACTGGATACACGACTATCTAAACCCGATATACGGCCATCCAACCTCGATAGTGAGCTGTCAATGGTCTGCAGGTACGAATAAATAGACTCATCGGGATTGGCTCCCTCCCTGTGGTGGGCAGCAAACTCAGGACACTCCTCATCCACAATTCGCTTTCTACGGGAGTCCGCAAGATAGACATCAAGTTGGTTCAACTCATCCTCATCGCGTACATCACCCATCACATCATGGAACATATCATCACTAGGTGTGTATGTCCCTCCTTCCACCTTTCCATATTCAACATCCTCGTGCTCAGAATGCTCAAGTTCATCCCCTCCCTCCACCTTGACAACTTCATCATTGTCATCTCCACGATGATCATTACCATCACTTTCACTTTCAGGACTACCCCATCACTAGTCGACCTATTGCCACTTTCAAAACTATCATCATCCGCACCTAGATCAAATATAGGTCGGCCATCTACTGGGGTATCCCGAAACTCCCTCTCAGCAACTGACATGACAGTACCCTCTTTAACCTTTATTTGTATTAACAACCCAGTAAACTGGTTAGTGTCAATTTAACAACCAGATAAACATATTATGCATAGGGTAAACGTACATTGTTAGACTCGAATATCTCTCTCTCGAGTACTTTGAAGGACACTAAGTTGGAGCATGACCATCGTAATATGCGGGGTAAAGCCACCTTGCTCCTTCACTCCACAATGTTCCCAGTTATCGATGAAGCTAGGATCTCGTACGTCCATACCTAAATAAAATTTAAAATATATTAAGAACAATAGTAATGTTAAATCAAACAACACGATTATTATGTTAAGCAAATTTACCTGGAACGCTTGTGGAAATCCATGTAAAGTGTACTTCACAACGTAATTTTTATTTCCTTTGACCCTCATCTTGTATAGACTGCTCTTATCATTCAACGCAGTCGTTAGGGCATCCAATGTCCTCTCCCAAATAATGGTACCCCAATCAAGACTGTTGTAGTACTCTAAGTTTTGAATGTCCTTAAAACGTTTGAGATCCACTGCATTTTTCTATTTGTTTTTCCCTATCATTGCGACCTCAGTATAGTAAACTACTGTGATCTTCACAGCATCATCATCATTTTCAAACTTCAAGTCCTTGTATTTTTCTTCAAGTTGACGGAGAATGTAAGGTGTCCTTCGTCACTCGATTACCAAAATACTTGATAGCAAGTTCATAAGGACTGTTGGTTCTGATCAACTCGTGTTGGGGATTTCCACAAACCAGTCATCAACAAAAAGTCATCCTTCGAAAAAAGGACAACTTTTCCACAAACAAAGAATGACATTGAGTCTGATCTCGTCCTCTTTACTTCCCTCAACAACATGTGATGGGTAATTGGGCTGTTAAACACCATGTCAACATCTACAAATCGCCAAAAAATTGTTCTCTTGAGCATGTCCAACTGTCTTGGCGTAAGCTTCTCTTTCACAATCTTGTTTGCATTAGCAATGTGGGCCAAGCTCGTTACTTGACTGGAAAATCGATCGACTTCGGGTATTCTGAAATGTGTTGCCATCTTAAATCACTCCTACATGAAATAAAGATTCAATCAGTAAACTCTTTCAGAAAAAAAATTGTAAAACCACATTCTGTTTAAATCTCACTGGAGTCGCTCTCGCTAGATTCCTCTCTTCGATATCGCTCTTTCTGGTATCGCTCTTTTCGGTATCGCTCTCTCCAGTATTGCTCTTTGGGGTATCGCTCTCTCTGGTGTCGTTGTCACTTATCTCGCTCACATTCTCTCTTTTTACTTAACTTCAACCACATAACACATCGAAAACCAAAAAAACAAACAAAAAAAAACCATAGTCACTTATCTCATTCACATTCGCTTTCTCCAGTGTCGCTCTATCGATTTCACTCTCACTTATCATGCTCACTAACTCTTTCTACTCGTCTTCAACCACAGAACACATCGAAAACCAAAAAAAAACAAACAAAAAAACCATATCAGTGTATTTCTAAACCTAGAACGACCCACAAAGCCCTATTACCGATCAGTGTAAGACATTTTCAGACAGAGATTGAAAGATTTACCGATCAGATTCGATTTGTCGGCGGCAGTAGAATCGTTTGCAAGCCGAAATGATGGATTCTAAAGAGTTTTTTAGTTTATGAGCGATATGAAGCCATTAGCCATGGAAAATTTGAATAAAGAGTTTTTAGTTTTGGTGGGTTCTCAGTAAAAAGGTAAGAAGATGACGAAGTAAGGGCAATTTACATAATTTGGTATGGCGATGATGTCAGCAAATGATCAATTGATATTATTTTTTAAAAAATTAGTCATTTAACATTTTGGACCCAAAAATTGGGTCATCTGTACAAATTTCCCATCAATTTGGCAAATATTGAAGTGTTTGACAATTTCCTTTGATCAATTGAGTGTTTAGTTTAACTTTTTAAGAGTTTAATTTTGAAAATAAATCATTTTGGAAAATATTAAAATGTTTGACAATCACTCAAAATAGCTTTTGAAGTTTAAATAAAAATGACTTTTTTTAATCACATTTTTTCTTTAGTCAATCTAAATAGGTTTTAATTGTTTTCCCGTCACAAGTGAGAAGGATAATGTTAAAATATTAATATAATTAAATTTATGTAACTACCAACTTAAATTTTTGGATTATGTC